>NC_047114.1:71818667-72118667 GCF_902500255.1 Thalassophryne amazonica
GATAAACTGGTTAAAGTTTAGCAGAACTGATCAAATGGCTGCATAGAACCATATAATATGGTATCACTGAATCCCAAATAATTTATTGAGATAAATCAGTGTCAAACGTGGTGTGAGTGTTGAGGTGCCTGAGTGGCTCTCACTGGTACCTGTTAGGTAGATTAGTATGTTGCTACGGTCATCAGAGAGCAGCCGTTTGGACCGTGGTGTACTGGATGGCAGCCGTCCAGTCAAAACACGCAGGAAATTTTCCACAGTTACCTGTGTGTGTGTGTGGGGGGGGGGGGGGGGTTAAAGAGAGAGAGCGAGAGAGAAATGCAAATTTAAAATAAACATTTTCTCATCCATTAAAACAATAATTTTACAGCAAACATTTCATCTAAGTAGTAAACCAGTATAACATCATTGTGTCATTTATCTCAAGTATGATGTGACAGCGAAGACAGATTCATGGTGCAGTGTTTATTGTTCTGTAAATAAGCAGCACAAAGTAGAGCAAAAAATAATGTTTATAAACTGTGTGTGAGTAATCCAGTGAGGTTAAAATGGTCCACACACAAAACAACTTTTTCATTACAGTTTCTGATTATTGTGAATGCACATTGCCTGAAACCTTCCACCTTTTCTCCTAAATCACTTTAGTACTCAGGCTGGTACCTAATCACAACCGAGTGGACTAGGAAGATGCAGATGAAGCGTCTTCTCCAAGAAATTAGACAAGAGTGCTCTGAGAGCACAATATCCCCCACTGGCAAACGCTGGTACAAGGGCTTACTACATTCTGATAACATTTCAAGTAACTGGACCAAGTTTCCCAAAATTCCTCCTAAAAAGGTGAGAGGTGTTGATTTCAGAATGTAGGCACCAATTAATGAAACTTGCAGTGTCTAGGTTTGTTAATAAAGGGACATAACTCTTCCAAAATGTGTCAATCTTGTACAACATGTGTATTATCAACCTATAACAAGGATTTGTACCAAGGTACATGAAATTTGTATTAAAAATGTGAGAGGAGTTGATTTCAGAACACGTACCCTTGTTGGGACAGACAGACAGCCAGACAGAAAGACAGAATTTTTATCCAGGGGATTAAAATTTTTGAAAAATAGCAACAGATAAGCAGCTCGAGCAGGAATTGAGCCCTGGGCCCGGTTTCATAAAGCAGTCTAATCTCAGAGTCAAACAAACTCACTTACTGGACTACTTTTTTGACATTAGTCGTTACACAAATCACTTAGTCGGCTAAATTTTCGCGTTACCCGACTAAAGTTTAGCCTTAAACAGAGGAAGCTAATCTTATTTTAGTCAACAAAACTTGTGTCATACAGTATCATACCTCAAAAAATGGGTGGCTAACATGTAACACCACTTGACTGAACACTCAAGAGCACCCCTACGTCGGTCCAAAAGGAGAGCTTCCACCGCTTTTAGCTATGGTTGTAGCAGACAACTGTCATGTGATGTGTATCTGACAATTCTCACATTAACCACCGGGTGTCACAGTTACGGTGAGCAGCACTGTGTTCCAAAAATTCCAATAATTATGTAAAACCCCAACGGTCAAAACGACCCCCTGTGAGCAAGCACTTGGCTACAGTGGGAAGGAAAAACTCCCTTTTAACAGGAAGAAACCTCCAGCAGAACCAGGCTCAGGGAGGGGCAGTCTTCTGCTGGGACTGGTTGGGGCTGAGGGAGAGAACCAGGAAAAAGACATGCTGTGGAGGGGAGCAGAGATCGATCACTAATGATTAAATGCAGAGTGGTGCATACAGAGCAAAAAGAGAAAGAAACAGTGCATCATGGGAACCCCCCAGCAGTCTACGTCTATAGCAGCATAACTAAGGGATGGTTCAGGGTCACCTGATCCAGCCCTAACTATAAGCTTTAGCAAAAAGGAAAGTTTTAAGCCTAATCTTAAAAGTAGAGAGGGTGTCTGTCTCCCTGATCTGAATTGGGAGCTGGTTCCACAGGAGAGGAGCCTGAAAGCTGAAGGCTCTGCCTCCCATTCTACTCTTACAAACCCTAGGAACTACAAGTAAGCCTGCAGTCTGAGAGCGAAGCGCTCTATTGGGGTGATATGGTACTACGAGGTCCCTAAGATAAGATGGGACCTGATTATTCAAAACCTTATAAGTAAGAAGAAGAATTTTAAATTCTATTCTAGAATTAACAGGAAGCCAATGAAGAGAGGCCAATATGGGTGAGATATGCTCTCTCCTTCTAGTCCCCGTCAGTACTCTAGCTGCAGCATTTTGAATTAACTGAAGGCTTTTTAGGGAACTTTTAGGACAACCTGATAATAATGAATTACAATAGTCCAGCCTAGAGGAAATAAATGCATGAATTAGTTTTTCAGCATCACTCTGAGACAAGACCTTTCTGATTTTAGAGATATTGCGTAAATGCAAAAAAGCAGTCCTACATATTTGTTTAATATGCGCTTTGAATGACATATCCTGATCAAAAATGACTCCAAGATTTCTCACAGTATTACTAGAGGTCAGGGTAATGCCATCCACAGTAACGATCTGGTTAGACACCATGTTTCTAAGATTTGTGGGGCCAAGTACAATAACTTCAGTTTTATCTGAGTTTAAAAGCATGAAATTAGAGGTCATCCATGTCTTTATGTCTGTAAGACAATCCTGCAGTTTAGCTAATTGGTGTGTGTCCTCTGGCTTCATGGATAGATAAAGCTGGGTATCATCTGCGTAACAATGAAAATTTAAGCAATACCGTCTAATAATACTGCCTAAGGGAAGCATGTATAAAGTGAATAAAATTGGTCCTAGCACAGAACCTTGTGGAACTCCATAATTAACTTTAGTCTGTGAAGAAGATTCCCCATTTACATGAACAAATTGTAATCTATTAGACAAATATGATTCAAACCACCGCAGCGCAGTGCCTTTAATACCTATGGCATGCTCTAATCTCTGTAATAAAATTTTATGGTCAACAGTATCAAAAGCAGCACTGAAGTCTAACAGAACAAGCACAGAGATGAGTCCACTGTCCGAGGCCATAAGAAGATCATTTGTAACCTTCACTAATGCTGTTTCTGTACTATGATGAATTCTAAAACCTGACTGAAACTCTTCAAATAGACCATTCCTCTGCAGATGATCAGTTAGCTGTTTTACAACTACCCTTTCAAGAATTTTTGAGAGAAAAGGAAGGTTGGAGATTGGCCTATAATTAGCTAAGATAACTGGGTCAAGTGATGGCTTTTTAAGTAATGGTTTAATTACTGCCACCTTAAAAGCCTGTGGTACATAGCCAACTAACAAAGATAGATTGATCATATTTAAGATCGAAGCATTAAATAATGGTAGGGCTTCCTTGAGCAGCCTGGTAGGAATGGGGTCTAATAAACATGTTGATGGTTTGGATGAAGTAACTAATGAAAATAACTCAGACAGAACAATCGGAGAGAAAGAGTCTAACCAAATACAGGCATCACTGAAAGAAGCCAAAGATAACGATACGTCTTTGGGATGGTTATGAGTAATTTTTTCTCTAATAGTTAAAATTTTGTTAGCAAAGAAAGTCATGAAGTCATTACTAGTTAAAGTTAATGGAATACTCAGCTCAATAGAGCTCTGACTCTTTGTCAGCCTGGCTACAGTGCTGAAAAGAAACCTGGGGTTGTTCTTATTTTCTTCAATTAGTGATGAGTAGAAAGATGTCCTAGCTTTACGGAGGGCTTTTTTATAGAGCAACAGACTCTTTTTCCAGGCTAAGTGAAGATCTTCTAAATTAGTGAGACGCCATTTCCTCTCCAACTTACGGGTTATCTGCTTTAAGCTACGAGTTTGTGAGTTATACCACGGAGTCAGGCACTTCTGATTTAAAGCTCTCTTTTTTAGAGGAGCTACAGCATCCAAAGTTGTCTTCAATGAGGATGTAAAACTATTGACGAGATACTCTATCTCACTTACAGAGTTTAGGTAGCTACTCTGCACTTAAACCTAGTTACAGCACTTTCTGAAAGACTTCTAGTGTAATGAAACTTATTCCCCACTGCTGGGTAGTCCATCAGAGTAAATGTAAATGTTATTAAGAAATGATCAGACAGAAGGGAGTTTTCAGGGAATACTGTTAAGTCTTCTATTTCCATACCATAAGTCAGAACAAGATCTAAGATATGATTAAAGTGGTGGGTGGACTCATTTACTTTTTGAGCAAAGCCAATAGAGTCTAATAATAGATTAAATGCAGTGTTGAGGCTGATAATAACAAATAAAACTGGTTTTTGGGACTTCCAATTTGGATGGACAAGACTAAGAGTCAAGCTTTCAAATGAATTAAAGCTCTGTCTGGGTTTTTGATTAATTAATAAGCTGGAATGGAAGATTGCTGCTAATCCTCCGCCCCGGCCCGTGCTACGAGCATTCTGACAGTTAGAGTGACTCGGGGGTGTTGACTCATTTAAACTAACATATTCATCCTGCTGTAACCAGGTTTCTGTAAGGCAGAATAAATCAATATGTTGATCAATTATTATATCATTTACCAACAGGGACTTAGAAGAGAGAGACCTAATGTTTAATAGACCACATTTAACTGTTTTAGTCTGTGGTGCAGTTGAAGGTGCTATATTATTTTTTCTTTTTGAATTTTTATGCTTAAATAGATTTTTGCTGGTTATTGGTAGTCTGGGAGCAGGCACCGTCTCTACGGGGATGGGGTAATGAGGGGATGGCAGGGGGAGAGAAGCTGCAGAGAGGTGTGTAAGACTACAACTCTGTTTCCTGGTCCCAACCCTGGATAGTCACGGTTTGGAGGATTTAAGAAAATTGGCCAGATTTCTAGAAATGAGAGCTGCTCCATCCAAAGTGGGATGGATGCCGTCTCTCCTAACAAGACCAGGTTTTCCCCAGAAGCTTTGCCAATTATCTATGAAGCCCACCTCATTTTTTGGACACCACTCAGACAGCCAGCAATTCAAGAACATGCGGCTAAACATGTCACTCCCGGTCTGATTGGGGAGGGGCCCAGAGAAAACTACAGAGTCCGACATTGTTTTTGCAAAGTTACACACCGATTTAATGTTAATTTTAGTGACCTCCGATTGGCGTAACCGGGTGTCATTACTGCCGACGTGAATTACAATCTTACCAAATTTACGCTTAGCCTTAGCCAGCAGTTTCAAATTTCCTTCAATGTCACCTGCTCTGGCCCCCGGAAGACAATTGACTATGGTTGCTGGTGTCGCTAACTTCACATTTCGCAAAACAGAGTCGCCAATAACCAGAGTTTGATCCTCGGCGGGTGTGTCGTCGAGTGGGGAAAAACGGTTAGAGATGTGAACGGGTTGGCGGTGTACACGGGGCTTCTGTTTAGGGCTACGCTTCCTCCTCACAGTCACCCAGTCGGCCTGCTTTCCCGGCTGCTCAGGATCTGCCAGGGGGTAACTAACGGCGGCTAAGCTACCTTGGTCCGCACCGACTACAGGGGCCTGGCTAGCTGTAGAATTTTCCACGGTGCGGAGCCGAGTCTCCAATTCGCCCAGCCTGGCCTCCAAAGCTACGAATAAGCTACAGTTATTACAAGTACCGTTACTGCTAAAGGAGGCCGAGGAATAACTAAACATTTCACACCCAGAGCAGAAAAGTGCGGGAGAGACAGGAGAAGCCGCCATGCTAAATCGGCTAAGAGCTAGTATCTGCGCTAAGCTTGCGGATTCCTAAAAACACGCAAAGTGAATAATGTGTAAATAATTTAGAGGTGATTCAGCAGAATGAGTGCTTTAGTTAAGGCACGTAAAGATTACACTGGGAAACAAATCGTAATCTAGATAACTAGATCAATCTAACTGCGCAGATTAAACAGCTAACAGATACAGAAAAACACCGCTGTGCTCCGGAACAGGAAGTGATACAATACCGCAGTGAGAGCCAACCACCAGTAGAGGCAAACAAAACTCTTGTGCCTTGGAGGCGTCGCAAGGCCGTTATTCCCTGGAAAATCGTCGACTAACGGAAGACGGCTAATCTACAAGTGTAGCTGTTGAGGTGAAACGGTGATCAGACCGATAATGTTGGCCAACTAACCTTAGTTGACTAATTAAGTTTAGTAGACTGAAAGATGAGACTGCTTTATGAAACTGGGCCTTGGTCTATCATAGCTGCCTGAATTTCATCTAAAATTAAAGTTCTTGGTCTTCCTCCTTTGCCTCTCAGATTGTTTTGATACACTGTATTAATCTTTAACTCGCAGCTCTCTGAGCCCTGAATTTGGTAATACTGCTTTCATCACATCAACACCAACAAGTGTGATCAATTTTTGGTTCATTGTGTGGTAGCCACTGCATTTGTGTTGTAATTACATTTAATTTCTGCCGCCTGTAATTACTATTATGCATTACAAGTGCCTCACAGTGCAAAGTGTGTTCTCATGACTAAAAATGCTTTTAGATGAGCGTAAATGAGATCTGCAAATTGCATCGAACAGGGAGAAAATTCTTTATGGTTTTTCTAAAAGAGTAACTGACTGAATAAATGAGTTCAGGCTACTGAGTATTTGGCGCAGAGTTTCAAAATTGTAAGAAAAAAAACAAAAAAGTAAATGTGTTTAGGGGTTTGTTTGTTTGTAGAATGACTTGCCTTCAGCTGTCAGATATCAATACTTCCAGTTCAGATGAAAATAAAACTTGTTTATTTGCCAAGAAAAGTATTTTTGCAGAGAGTAATGGCATGTGTAAGATGCAAGTGTTCTGTGCAATGTCAACAAACCTCATATCCACGGTAGTCCACCTCCACATCATCACCGTACACATTCAGCTCCATGTTCTTGTGGCTAAACACTGTGGCAGGCTTTGGGTTTCTATGGTTACATGCCATGTCATCAGCCAGCATCAGAACTATGTGGCTAAAGAAATAGGAAAGTGACAATGGATGATCAATGTTATTTATAGAAAGCAAGTGAAGATTAATGATGCAGTTGAGGACTGACATACCAAGTTGTGGCGTTAAACTGCCTGACAAAACGGAAGGAATGAAGTGCTGTATAGCTATAACAGCTGATATAATTAATGGTCATCATGTGTGATCTTGAGATAAAACCAGAACAATATGATTATCCAAAACTCATTGTACTTGTAAGTTAAGAGCAGACAAGATCTGTTCAGATGTAATTTTTGTGTTTGATTAAAATAACGCAGCATCATTCAGTTCCACAGAATAGACCTAAACGGCATTCAGCAGGTCATGTTATATTGCTTTGGATCTGTATGTCAATATAACTAATACTACACTCAACAAAAATATAAATGCAACACTTTTGGTTTTGCTCCCATTTTGTATGAGATGAACTCAAAGATCTAAAACTTTTTCCACATACACAATATCACCATTTCCCTCAAATATTGTTCACAAACCAGTCTAAATCTGTGATAGTGAGCACTTCTCCTTTACTGAGATAATCCATCCCACCTCACAGGTGTGCCATACCAAGATGCTGATTAGACACCATGATTAGTGCACAGGTGTGCCTTAGACTGCCCACAATAAAAGGCCACTCTGAAAGGTGCAGTTTTATCACACAGCACAATGCCACAGATGTTGCAAGATTTGAGGGAGCGTGCAATTGGCATGCTGACAGCAGGAATGTCAACCAGAGCTGTTGCTCGTGTATTGAATGTTCATTTCTCTACCATAAGCCGTCTCCAAAGGCGTTTCAGAGAATTTGGCAGTACATCCAACCAGCCTCACAACCGCAGACCATGTGTAACCACACCAGCCCAGGACCTCCACATCCAGCATGTTCACCTCCAAGATGGTCTGAGACCAGCCACTCGGACAGCTGCTGAAACAATCGGTTTGCATAACCAAAGAATTTCTGCATAAACTGTCAGAAAACGTCTCAGGGAAGCTCATCTTCATGCTCGTCGTCCTCATTGGGGTCTCGACCTGACTCCAGTTCGTCGTCGCAACTTCGCACAGCCATTGAAGAGGAGTGGACCAACATTCCACAGGCCACAATTGACAACCTGATCAACTCTATGCGAAGGAGATGTGCTGCACTGCATGAAGCAAATGATGGTCACACCAGATACTGGTATCCCCCCCAATAAAACAAAACTGCACCTTTCAGAGTGGCCTTTTATTGTGGACAGTCTAAGGCACACTTGTGCACTAATCATGGTGTCTAATCAGCATCTTGATATGGCACACCTGTGAGGTAGGATGGATTATCTCAGCAAAGGAGAAGTGCTCACTATCACAAATTTAGACTGGTTTGTGAACAATATTTGAGGGAAATGGTGATATTGTGTATGTGGAAAAAGTTTTAGATCTTTGAGTTCATCTCATACAAAATGGGAGCAAAACCAAAAGTGTTGCGTTTATATTTTTGTTGAGTATATGTCAAGCCAAAGCAAATCGCAAATGACGCATTCCAGGCTCGTAGCCAGAGGGGTTAATTTTTGGTGAAAGTGGACCTTTATTGGCAGGGGTTGGTGAAGTCCCCCAGAAAATGTTGGGATTTTGATGTCCAGGGATACATTCTGGGGTTTTTAATGACTGGAAGCATTCTTAAAAAAACAAGCAGCAGCATTTTACACAAGTTGGAGGCGTGCAAAAGAAGACTGGTTAACCCCAGCATAAAGTGCATTACAGTAATCAAGTCTAGAGCTGATGAAAGCATGAATGGCTGTGTGAAGATCACGTCTACTGAGGAAGGACTTTACTTTAGCCAGAAATAGTACTTTGACAACTGAGTTTATGTGTTGATCAAACCTCAAACAACTGTCAAACACATACTAACCCCCCAAATGGCCTTGCCTTACAATATAAAGCGCCTTGGGGCAACTGACTGTTGTGATTTGGCGCTATATAAAAAATTGATTGATTGATTGATTGAACAGCCATAATATTTTCATATTTATGGCTTCCTGAACTCTAAATGACCTGATTTTAAAGCTAGAACCCCAAACAGACCCAGTAATACCTGAGGTTAGACATTAGTTATGTAGTTGTGCAGAAAAGTTAAATTAAGTAAACTTATTTTTATATAACTCATCAATTAAACAGTGCAGAACTGTAATAAAACTCAGGCCCAGAGTAGTACCGATTTAAACATGCTAGTTGTTAAAAATATTATTATTATTATAAATAGTAGTAGTAGCAGAGGTGGGATGAAGTCACCATCAAGTCACTCTCAAGTTATGAATCAGCAAGTCCCAAGTCAAGTCTCAAGTCATAATGACCACCAATTGTTTGCAAGCTGACTTGAGACTTGAGTTGCGACTTGCAGATTGATGAACTGAGAATGACTTGACGGTGACTTCATCCCACCTCTGAGTAGTAGTATTCTATTAGTATGAAAAAATGTCTTGAAAAGCGGACCTTTAATTGAAGGGTGATGAAAGGCACATCCGCCCCACCACACACACACACACACACACACACACACACACACACACACACACACACACACACACACACACACACACACACACACACACACACACACACACACACACACACACACACACACACACACACACACACACACACAATCCTGTTTCCATCTGGATTCACCCCTGGTTTACATGGGGCAGTTGTGTCTTTATGTGGAAAGTATGACCTACTTAAGAGGTAATTAGGTTTTATCAGTGTTTTTTGCTTCATGCCGTCCCCAGAAAAAGACTTTAGGCATTTTTTTTGGGGGGGGGGGGGGGGAGCATTAGCATTTGTTCTAACACGTCACACGTCTCCAGTTGTGTTTTTAGTTTAACCACTGCAAGGACACTCACAGAGTGGCACAGAGTTTGAAAGAAAAGTTTACAAATATGTTCGGAAACTCTGCACTCTGCTCTTTGCTCTCTGTGTCCTCACACAGCTTGTGGCATCAAAGGCTAATGTAAACACAGGGAGGGATTACAGGTGCATGAATGTGTTCTACTAGTACTTCGATAATACTGTGATCGGGTAGAGACCCCGAACAGGCACCAATACAAAAATTGCGGCAAAATTGGGCAGTTCATCCAAACCTCCCCTGGCTACAGGCCAGCATTATCAACCTGTTATATCATAGAGGTGTATTCTCACTACCTTTGCATCTCTTCAAATTGACTGTGCTTTTCAGTTGGGAGTAATTATCTTTGGTTCACTTTTAGATCAGGTCACTACTGAATTTCTTTATATACATTTTGTTTGTAGGAATTTCCTCAGGACTGCTTCAAGACATAGCTACCTTTAAAAGATACAAAACATTAAATTACTATTTTGGACCACAGTTTGACAGAAAACATGACGGCTAGAAAAATGGTCAATGTCATCTTCTTTGTAATAAATGGTGTTTGGTAAATTTATTTCTTACTCATTGCTGTGTAACTTCAACCATAAACCTATGACTAATAATAATTCATATTTTATTAATCCCCTTAGGGAAAATGTGTCTCTGTGTTTAACCCATCCCAATCATACATTTCTGAAACAATATGAATCCAATACTAGCAGTGGGTAACTGACTGAGGAGCACCCAGGGACCAACTCCAGATCTTCACACAGTGCCATATAAATGAAATAAATTGCACTGAATTGCCCTGGTCGCTGGCTGTGTTAGGAGAACAAACCTAACAAGCAAGTTTTTTTTAATAGTATGAGGAAACTGGAGTGCCCAAAGGAAACCCACACAGACAGAGCAACGTAGAAAGGAACAGGTGGATTTGAACCTCAAACCTTCATGCTGTGAGGTACGAGTGACAAACACCTTGCTGCCCTGCACATGACTGTGATAATTCATGTAGACAGTCTGGTTAATGGAGAGAACAGTGTCAGGCAGGTTGTGGTTTTCTCAATCTTCTAGAAATCAAAGGAAAAAATGTTGCCCAGTAGATGGCAGTAAAAAACCATCACACTGAAGTCAGTGGACTGAATTGTCCATTAACCAAGTGTCAGCAGTTTGGGTCCACAATTGTAATCGAGTTTTTAAGTGTTCTTGGGAAAGATGTAAGACAATACAAATGTGAACCTGATCATATATGTTGGAGTAAAGGAGCAGCATTCATCATAATTACATAGGAAAGATGTGGGAGGATGGGGGGCTTATGGTATTCAATTCACACACTAAAGTATGCAATTGAATGATGCTACAAGTTTTCTCAAATTTAAGTATACCAGCAGGTACATGAATGCTTTAGACGGTGCACCTGTAAAGTATTCACAGCGCTTCACTTTTTCCACATTTTGTTAATTTAGCCTTATTTCAAAATGGAATAAATACTTTTTTCCCCCTCTCAAAATTCTACTCACAACACCCCACAATGACAATATGAAAAAGTTTTGTTTTGTTTGCAAATTCATAAAAATTAAAAAACTAAGAAATCACACGTACGTAAGTATTCATGCCCTTTCCTCAATACTTCGTTCATGCACCTTTGGCAGCAATTGGGCAGCACAGTCTCATTTGAGGGAGGTCGCTAAAGGATTAAAATATGACACAACAGTTCTACATCCAGGGACAGCCCTCGTATGTCCCCATCAGAAACATGGCACTTTCTCTGAGATTTTGGGCAAATTACATGCACACAAAGTTAAAATACAAAGTAAATGCGGTGATGCGGTGGAAAGTGGACATGTGTTGTGGTTTGTTTATGATCCAGCACTCAAACATGTGGAGGTTGTGCAGGCGAGAGAACGCAGCTACTCTGTCAAGATGTGCAAGCTAAAACCTACCAACACGATCTCTCCCATTTGCCTCATCTTCCCTTCTCCACTGGGAAAGGAAAAAGACGGCACTATTCGCGACTGCTTCGGTGATTGCAGCCGAAAACAAAACAGTACACCATTTTTCCGTTAAAGGTAATGCTGTGTTTGTATTGAGCAATGGCAGGCTGTCCCCTGGAAGTGGTCAAATCCCTCGATTTCATGCAGGGGTTCAAACGAGACTAAGCTGCCCTATTACAGCCTCAAGTCTTCTTGAATATGATGCCACAAGCTTGGTGCACCTATCTTTGGGCAGCTTTGCCCATTCCTATTTGCAGCATCTCTCAAGCTCCATCAGGCTGGATGGAGAGCATCAGTGCACAGCCATTTTCAGATCCCTCCAGAGACGTTCAATCGGATTCAGGTCTGGGCTCTACCTGGGTCACTCAAGGACATTCACAGAGTTGTCCTGAAGCCACTCCTTGATATCTTGCTGTGTGCTTAAGGACATTTTCCTGCTGAAAGATGAACCATCACCCAGTCTGAGGTCAAGAGCACTCTGGAGCAGATTTTCATCTAGGATGTCTCTGTACATTGCTGCATTCATCTTTCCCTCAATCATGACTAGTCTCACAGTTCCTGCTGTTGATAACATCGCCACAGCATGGTTTTTGCCACCGCCTTGCTTCACTGTAGGGATGGTGCTGGTTTCCTACAACACGATGCCTGGTATTCACGTCAAAGAGTTCAATCGTTCATTAGACCAGAGAATTTTGTTTCTTATGGTTTGGGAGTCTTCAGGTGGGTTGCCATGTGCCTTTTATTAAGGAGTGGCTTCTGTCTGGCCACTCTACCATATAGGCCTGATTAGTGAATTGCTGCAGAGATGGTTGTCCTTCTCGAAGGTTCTAATCACTCCATAGAGCACTGTTGAAATTCTGACACAGTAACTACCAGGTTCTTGGTCACCTCCCTGACTAAGGCCCTTCACACCGATCACTCAGTTTGGACAGGTGGCCAGCTCTGGGAAGAGTCCTGGTGGATCCCAACTTTTTCCTTTTACAGATGATTGAGGCCACTGTGTTCATTGTGACCTTCAAAGCAGCAGAAGTGTTTCTGTACCCTTCCCCAGATTTGTGCCTTGAGAAAATCCTGTCTAGGAGGGCTACAGACAATTCCTTTGACTTCATGCTTGGTTTGTGCTCTGACATACACTGTCAACTGTGGGACCTTGTATGTAGACAGGCGTGTGCCTTTTTCAAATCATGTCCATTCAATTTACCTCAGGTGGACTCCAATTAAGCTGTAGAAACATCTCAAGGATGATCAGTGGAAACAGGATGCAGCTGGGCTTAATTTTGAGCTTCATGGCAAAGGCTGTGAATGCTTATGTACATATGATTTTAGTGATTTTATTTTTAATAAATTTAAAAAAAAAAAAAAACACTTTCACATTGTCATTATGGGGTAATGTAGCAGAATTTGAGTTTTAAAAAAATAATCCATTTTGGAATAAGACTGTATGATAGAAATGTAGAAAAAGTGAAGCTCTGTGAATACTTTCCACATGCACTGTAGATTCTAAAATATAAGTAGTGCGTGAGATGACTCGTCAGTATGCAACATTTGAGATCAAACGTGACAAAGCAAATTATTCAAACATTCCACTGACATCACTGAATCTCATTACTGTGTGCTGAAACAGAGTTGAGTAGTTTTCTCGCAGCTACCTGTCAGGGATGCCCAGTCTCTTAACACTTCTGTACACAGACAGAGTATTGGCTACATGGCGATAGTTGAACCAGAATCTGGATGTACACACCTGTGTATCAAATAAATCACAAATAAACAAATCATATTGAGCCCAAACACACCCATGCTGCTCCCATTCAGAGCCTTTAAAAGATGTATGGTCCATAAATTCTCACCAGAACTACCCAGTTGTTAGTATGCCCACTGCTGAAGAACTGCCCAGTGGTTTCCTTAAGAACAAGAACGACAATTAAAACTGGATTTATTTTTTTCTTCCGTACAAGCTAGCAAAACTATCATAAGAATGGCACTTCGGATAAAATAAAACGTTCGGTGAATATCCACAGGCACATGTTAACATATATCTCCTCACCTCAATATTGACGCAGTCTGCGAACATAAACGCAAAAATTAATAATAAAAAAGTAAATATTTTCATTGTGTAGTAACAGCAGCTCGTTGCACAACACGGAAGTAAAAGGATTGACTCCGCCAGCAAGCGCTTCCGGTTAAACAGCATTTCAAAACAAAAGTTGTATGTGATTTTATTTTATTTATTTTATTTATTTATTTTATTTTATTTTATTTTATTTTATTTTATTTTATTTATTTATTTTATTTTATTTTATTTTATTTATTTTATTTTATTTATTTTATTTTATTTTATTAACTGGGCGGTATAATAGCAACAATAGGCTTGGTGGCCAGCAGCATGGAAATATAGACTGGAATGGACGTGCGTTCAGGACAGGAAGGCGCCATTACTAAAGGGTGGAGATGTGCCGATCATCAGTAATAAACTGACCGCTTTTTTTTTTTTTTTTTTTTTTTT
Organism: Thalassophryne amazonica; assembly: GCF_902500255.1. Lineage (NCBI taxonomy): Eukaryota > Metazoa > Chordata > Actinopteri > Batrachoidiformes > Batrachoididae > Thalassophryne > Thalassophryne amazonica. The sequence continues at coordinate 71,832,906 of NC_047114.1, forward strand.
GCACTAGCGTCGCTATTTCTTAACGGATTTTAATAAATGTAGGCTTGTTTTAAAGCCATCTGAAAGCTCTTTCCAATAAACCTATGCATGTGTGGGTGAAAAAAAACTTTTATGTAAAATGCAGAAATTTGGGGAAATGATGACAAACTGTGCTGCTTTCCTCCCTCTATTGTCGCTATTTGTTAACAGATTTTAATAAAAGTAGGCTTGTTTTAAAGCGGGCAGCACGGTGGCTTAGTGGTTAGCACTGTTGCCTCACAGCGAGAAGGTCATGGGTTCAATTCCTGTGGCCTTTCTGTGTGGAGTTTGCATGTTCTCCCCGTGTTTGCGTGGGTTTCCTCCGGGTGCTCCGGTTTCCTCCCACATCCAAAGACATGCGGGTTAGGTGGATTGGAATCTTTAAAATTGTCCTTAGGTGTGGGTGTGTCTGTTTGTTTGTCTATTTGTGGTCCTGCGACAGACTGGCGTCCCGTCCTGGGTGTACCCCGCCTCACGTCCTATGACTGCTGGGATAGGCTCCAGCCCCCCGCGACCCTTAATTGGACTAATTGGTAGAGATGGATGGATTGTTTTAAAGCCCTTTAATTGCTCTTTCTAATGAACCCATACATGTGTGGGTAGAAAAAAAAAGTTTTATCTAAAGTGTGGAAATTTGGGGAAAATATGCCATTTTGTTCATTTACTGTGATGTTTTTTTTTTCCTGTCATCATAATTCTCGATGGATTTTATAAATGAGCCTTCTAAGTTGTATTCAAGCTGATTAAAAGCTCTAATGAACCCATACATGCCTGAATGAAAAATCCTTATGTATTAAGATTATAAATCTGAACTAGTATGCCTGGCCATTGTGGTCATTTACTTTGCTACTTTTTCCACTGTAATATTATTGCTAGTCTTTTAATGACAACAATACAAGTAGATATAAAGCCATTCAGAATTTATGACTTTTGACCCTCAGAGTAAAAAGTACCTCCTCCATCCCCTCCAACCACACTGTTAAAATTTAAATGCCACTTGTGATCACCATGTAATATCATATTAAACACAACTGCAAGTACACTCAACAAAAATATAAACGCAACACTTTTGGTTTTGCTCCCATTTGTATGAGATGAACTCAAAGATCTAAAACTTTTTCCACATACACAATATCACCATTTCCGTCAAATATTGTTCACAAACACCAGTCTAAATCTGTGACAGTGAGCACTTCTCCTTTGCTGAGATAATCCATCCCACCTCACAGGTGTGCCATATCAAGATGCTGATTAGACACCATGATTAGTGCACAGGTGTGCCTTAGACTGCCCACAATAAATGGATTAGTATATCAATATTAAATTGCGACATAATGACTTTTAAAATAGACATATTGTTTTACATAATTACATTAAGGCTCTTGTACGGTTCACTTTAGTATTCAGGAATTTGTTTTTGTAGTTGGTGCAGTTGATGGTGAAGCACTGGCTGCCTTTTTTCCCCTCATTTCGCTTCTGTTTAACAGGGTCAAGCTGGCCTCTCCACCCTTAGTAATGGCCACGATGTGGCACGCCGCTAGTCAGTGTCGTCCATTCCAGTCTCTATTTCTATGCCCAGCAAGACCATGTGATCAACAACGAGGCATCATAAATAGCATTAAAACAAAAGATCTACTTTGTAAGTGCAGACATGTCCCACTGTGCCAACGCGCTAATTTAAAACAATAAAAGAAACTGCAAATTATTATTTTAAGGGAGAACTCGGTGCATTTGTAATGCATGCAGAATGTGGTTTTGCAGCATTTTAGTGAAAAATGTTTGGACATCCAGGGAAAAGATGTCTTCTTCAAGTCATCATATGTTACTCTAAAATATCAATGTGCTTTGCTGCATTATTGCTGCCATACAGAAATGTAAATTATCTTTGCCAAGTTTACTGATATAACCTTATACCATGTTATACCCTGGCTTTTGGATTTGTTGCTGACAGCAGTCTGGATGGTCCACTTCATCCTTGGTCCAGAACACATAGCTTCCATTTTTGGAATATTGATTTGTGTGACCACAATAACATTTCCACTGTGTGATGGTTCAACCCAATGCCTCCAAGTCGACACTGGGTCTGGACAAGGTTAAGGGCCCCTTCACACATAGTACGAATGTGGTCAAACTGTACACGAATTGCGCATGAAGCAGGAATCGTATGCAGTACATGTAAAGTCAGAGCTGCCTCCAATGCTCGTGCACCTGTTGCTACAACTATTTGCACACAACACAGGCTGGAAAGACAGAGTGTGTGCTGTGAGAGACCATTCGACCCCTCTCACAGCAGGTGTTGGCCAAATTCCAGGTGACACACACGAACATCTAACACCGCTCGCTTGGGCCACTTAGAAAATGTGTGGCCATTTGCGCTATTAGACACAAAAACAGTCAGCAGACGATCACTGTCGCGCTGGCGGTGAAATTTATCTAAGTGTCCCAACAACTGTGAAGTTGCAGAGTGTCAGCTCCCCCCACAACACGTGTGTATGTTTTTGCGCCCCCCTCCCATTTGATCACTCACCCATGGAGGTTATGGGGTAAAAACCAGCAAAAATGGGACAAAGGTCAGTTTCAGTTTGTAAGGGGTCAAACGCTAAGTCGCTCCAATACTGGTAAAAATGTTTGCCATTTTACCCCATAACTACAGAACATTCAGTCATAGACAGGATGGCTCCCTATCTGAAAATAAAAACATTAGTTAATTTGAATATGTGTGCCAAATTCACGCTTTTACGCAAAACGAACAATTGTTTTGCTATGCCTCCCACTAATCATCTATTCGCAGTGACAGATATCTGAAGCTTTCGTACAACAATCATTTCCACATAATTCAGAATAATTTCATAATAAAAGATGCAGAAGGGATCAGAGCGCAGCAGCCAGATGAGCTGCTCCTGCTGCGTTCACTGTGCCTCCGTCATTTCAAAGCGTCAGTAGTGACTCACCAATTATCTCCTCGTTTCTGCTTAAAACTGACTTTAGAATGATTTAAGAGGTTTTACTTTGTCATCTGATGGTTAATAATCACATTCTTCCCTTTGATCACTTTGGGTGTAGAGACTCAGTCTCAGACTAGCTGCTGTAGTCCAAATGACACATGCACAGTGAAAGCAGGGCGGATAAATTTTTATGGGGGGACCGTTCGGTCTGTGACACTGGTCTGTGTGGTTGCCAATCAGGACCCAGGACAGTTCTATAGTGTGGTGAGTGCAGAGATCTGTGGTACAAGTACATACTCCTGTCCTAACCAGAAGATGCTATGTAGAACTAGCGGCAAGAGTAGTAGAGGCAGAGTTTGTGCCGGGGAGGTGAGGTCTAGGTGGTTAAAGGTGGACTTGAGACCAGAGTATCCTCGTTCAAATCCCAACCTGACCGGAAAATCACTAAGGGCCCTTGGGCAAGGTCCTTAATACCCTAGATGCTCCCAGTGTGTAGTGAGTACCTTGTATGCCCGCACCCTGACATGGGGGTGAATGTGAGGCATTATGGTAAAGCAGTTTGAGCGTCTGATGCAGATGGAAAAGCTCTATATAAATGCAGTCCATTACGATTTATGTTATGGAAGCAACTTTAAAGATGGCAGTAGAGGAAGCAGCTTTACTTGGAGTAGATCTTGAGGTAGATTTTGGCTGGTTAAAGGTAATATTAGGAGTAGAGAGGTAGAAGACATAGGTCTAATCTGTAGAAGTAGAGTTTGGGCTCATTGTGTAGTTAGTGTAGTACCAAGAGTAGATGTTGATGTACATAACTGGTACTTTTGGTGTTTGTGCATGCTAAAAAGAAATGATGTGCAACAGAAAACACAAAGGAAGCACTTCATTGGAGGAAAGGCATAGGGGCAGTGATAGATTTAGAACTCGGGGTATAATATGAGTAGGAGTAGGTCTGGGGCAGGGTAGAGATAGAAAAATAGGTAGTAGTATGTGTAGCAATATGTGTATGAAAATCTGAGGTTGCAGGGCTGCACAACATCTTCAAAGAACTGTAAAAATGGAATCAGTGATGTGATTCATCAACATTAAACAAAGTAGTCACAAGGGAACATCGAAATCTGAGCAGGTCAACAGTTACCACAATTACTCAGTCTGAGTAATTGTAGGCCTGATGTGAAGCACCAAATTTAAAATACATGTTGAAATCAATGCAAATGAACCATCTCATGTAAATGCCCAAATAGCAGGATTTTCTTGAAAAGAACACATAAAAATGTCTGCAGCAGTTTGCCACATGACAAATCGGAGGCTCGAGACTGCTGATGTTATATGTTCATCTATCCATCAACTCCAAATTATTCACTTTACATTCATTTATGAAAATACCTTATTCTGAATTTATATTTTAGGATGGAAATAATGAAAATCAGTACTGTACAATTCTTCAAAAGTAAGAGCTGGAAGTACTATGAGAATAAGGACTAAAATTCAAATTCAAATTTCTTAATTTATATAACGCCAATTCATGATGAAATTGTCTCAAGGTGCTTCACACAACATAAAAAAAAAACAATTAAAAATGTAAAACACAATAAAAAGATGACCATAAAAGAATACAAGAACAAAAACACATCATAACACTAATGATAAAACAGGGAAAACAAATGAGTCTTTAAACGTGACTTACAAGTCTCCACAGTATCCGACTGCCGAATGTGTGCCAGGAGATCGTTCCACAGACCTGGGGCACGGTAGGAGAAAGCTCTGTGACCGGCAGACTTTTTATTCACCCTGGGAACACACAGAAGTCCTGCACCCTGAGAACACAGGCCCGAGGCCGGTACATAGGGGCTTACCAGGTCAGCCAGATAGGGAGGTGCAAGTCCATGAACAGTTTTATAAACTAATAACAGTACTTAAAAATCCGATCTTGCAGGAACAGGAAGCCAGTGCAGGGATGCCAAAACGGGCATAATGTGGTCAAACTTTCTGCTTTGTGTCAAACAGTCTGGCAGCAGCGTTTGAACCAGTTGAAGACCCTAATCCTGGACTGCGGTAAGCCAGAAAATAGAGATTACAAAGTCCAATCTAGAAGAGATAAATGCATGAATCAAAGCCTCAGCATCAGCCATAGACAGGATGGGACGAATCTTCGCTATTATTTCGCAAATGGAAGAAAGCAGTCCTCGTAATGTCTCTAATGTGGAGATCAAAGGACAACGTAGGATCAAAATTACTCCAAGGTCCTCACTTTACTCGTATGATGTATAACACACGAACCTAAGCTAAGTGCTAGCTGATCAAATTGATGCCGATACATCGCTGGACCAGAACCCTAAACTCAGTCTTATCAGAATTGAAAGTAGGAAAGTACTAGACATCCCAACTTCTTACTGAATGCATAGGCAATCTTCCAAAGTTTATGTGAATGAGATTACCAGCAGTTATTTGCATGTACAATTGAGTGTCATCGCATAGCAATGAAAAGGGAATCCCAAAGCGTCGCAGTATATTTCCAAGGGGGTGCTACAATAAAGGGAAAAAAGCATGGGGCCTAAACGGATCCCGCGGAACCCCAAACTTCATTTCCCTACGATCAGAGGAGGTGCCATTACACAATACACAGGTATGACGGGACAGGTATGACGTCAACCATGCAAGAGCAGTTCCAAGTAATCCCAAAGTGATCTCCAGCCTATTGAGTAAAATATGATGATCCACAGTATCAAACGCAGCACTAAGAATCAGCAGCACCAAGGTAGTGGTATCTGAGTCCATTGCTTGCAAAAGGTCATTCACTACTTTAGTAAGTGCTGTCTCTGTGGAGTGATATTTTCTAAAAGCAGACTGCAGTGGCTCAAAAAGATTATTCTCAGTGAGGTAGTCCACGAGCTGTCGCGAAACCACTTTTCCAGGATTTTAGAACAAAATGATAGATTTGATATCGGTCTATAATTCTTCAATACACTAGGGTCGAGATTGGATTTCTTAAGTAATGGTTTAATCACTGCAGACTTGAAACATTTAGGAACAGATCCAGAAGTTAATGAGAGATTTATAATTTCCAGCACAGTTGGTCCAAGAATGGGCCACAGGTCCTTAAACAGTTTTGTTGGTATAGGATAAAGTAAAAAGGTTGTGCTTTTAGTAGACGTCATAAGCTTCATCAGCGTGACCTAGCGAGATACCATCAAAATCTGTAAATCTGGGTAACACCTCAGTGGGAGCATCCACCTCCATAGCAGTATGCAGTGGTTGGACCAAAGCCTTGCTGAGATATGCTCAACCTAATATCCTCAATTTTCTTCTCAAAATAGTCCAAGAAGTCCTGTGCTGAAAAGGGAAAATGAATAACAGGTGGCTGTCCATGAATGAGAAATGCTACAGTTTCAAACAAAAACTTTGAGTTATGCTTGTTTTTATTGATCAAATCAGAATAATAGGCACGCTTTGTAGCCAGTAGTGCCTGCTTATAATCTAAGACAGCATCATGCCATGCAAGGTGGAACACCTCTAATTTAGAACTACGCCATTTCCGTTCCAAACCTTGAGCCTTCTGCCTAAGGTCAATGATCCTTCCGAAGGTTCACCTACGGAAACCTTGTTACGACTTTTACTTCCTCTAGATAGTCAAGTTTGATTGTCTTCTTGGCGCTCCGCCAGGGCCGTGTTCCGACCCCGGCGGGGCCGCTCCGAACCATTGAACTAAGGTGACTGTACCTTGGGAAGGCGTGGCCTTAAAAAGGAGGCGCAACCTTATCCAGTGTAGCCTTGAGCGCTGAATTCAAGCCATCCGCAAGACTATCCACTGATTGAATATTCTCCAACCCTGAAGCCAAAATTTCAGGCAGTCTGGCTTCGAGTTCAGTCATAGTTGAGGGATTAATGCATCGCCGCAGAGATAGACAAGGCTTTCGGTCCACTAAACGTGGCAACATAAATGCACACCTAATAAATGAGTGGTCAGAGACCACCGAGGCAAGAGGCAAAATGTCAATGTTGGTGACAGCAAGGCCACGTGTGAGAACCAAATCCAGGGTATTTCCACTAATGTGCATTGAATCCTATCTCTCTCTCTCTCTCTCTCTCTCTCTTCTCTCTCTCTCTTAAGAAATGATCAGACAGAAGGGAGTTTTCAGGGAATACTGTTAAGTCTTCTATTTCCATACCATAAGTCAGAACAAGATCTAAGATATGATTAAAGTGGTGGGTGGACTCATTTACTTTTTGAGCAAAGCCAATAGAGTCTAATAATAGATTAAATGCAGTGTTGAGGCTGATAATAACAAATAAAACTGGTTTTTGGGACTTCCAATTTGGATGGACAAGACTAAGAGTCAAGCTTTCAAATGAATTAAAGCTCTGTCTGGGTTTTTGATTAATTAATAAGCTGGAATGGAAGATTGCTGCTAATCCTCCGCCCCGGCCCGTGCTACGAGCATTCTGACAGTTAGAGTGACTCGGGGGTGTTGACTCATTTAAACTAAATATCATCCTGCTGTAACCAGGTTTCTGTAAGGCAGAATAAACAATATGTTGATCAATTATTATATCATTTACCAACAGGGACTTAGAAGAGAGAGACCTAATGTTTAATAGACCACATTTAACTGTTTTAGTCTGTGGTGCAGTTGAAGGTGCTATATATTTTTCTTTTTGAATTTTTATGCTTAAATAGATTTTTGCTGGTTTTGTCTGGGAGCAGGCACCGTCTCTACGGGGATGGGGTAATGAGGGGATGGCAGGGGGAGAGAAGCTGCAGAGAGGTGTGTAAGACTACAACTCTGTTTCCTGGTCCCAACCCTGGATAGTCACGGTTTGGAGGATTTAAGAAAATTGGCCAGATTTCTAGAAATGAGAGCTGCTCCATCCAAGTGGGATGGATGCCCGTCTCTCCTAACAAGACCAGGTTTTCCCCAGAAGCTTTGCCAATTATCTATGAAGCCCACCTCATTTTTTGGACACCACTCAGACAGCCAGCAATTCAAGAACATGCGGCTAAACATGTCACTCCCGGTCTGATTGGGGAGGGGCCCAGAGAAACTACAGAGTCCGACATTGTTTTTGCAAAGTTACACACGATTTAATGTTAATTTTAGTGACCTCCGATTGGCGTAACCGGGTGTCATTACTGCCGACGTGAATTACAATCTTACCAAATTTACCGCTTAGCCTTAGCCAGCAGTTTCAAATTTCCTTCAATGTCACCTGCTCTGGCCCCCGGAAGACATTGACTATGGTTGCTGGTGTCGCTAACTTCACATTTCGCAAAACAGAGTCGCCAATAACCAGAGTTTGATCCTCGGCGGGTGTGTCGTCGAGTGGGGAAAAACGGTTAGAGATGTGAACGGGTTGGCGGTGTACACGGGGCTTCTGTTTAGGGCTACGCTTCCTCCTCACAGTCACCCAGTCGGCCTGCTTTCCCGGCTGCTCAGGATCTGCCAGGGGGGTAACTAACGGCGGCTAAGCTACCTTGGTCCGCACCGACTACAGGGGCCTGGCTAGCTGTAGAATTTTCCACGGTGCGGAGCCGAGTCTCCAATTCGCCCAGCCTGGCCTCCAAAGCTACGAATAAGCTACAGTTATTACAAGTACCGTTACTGCTAAAGGAGGCCGAGGAATAACTAAACATTTCACACCCAGAGCAGAAAGTGCGGGAGAGACAGGAGAAGCCGCCATGCTAAATCGGCTAAGAGCTAGTATCTGCGCTAAGCTTGCGGATTCCTAAAAACCACGCAAAGTGAATAATGTGTAAATAATTTAGAGGTGATTCAGCAGAATGAGTGCTTTAGTTAAGGCACGTAAAGATTACACTGGGAAACAAATCGTAATCCTAGATAACTAGATCAATCTAACTGCGCAGATTAAACAGCTAACAGATACAGAAAAACACCGCTGTGCTCCGGAACAGGAAGTGATACAATACCGCAGTGAGAGCCAACCACCAGTAGAGGCAAACAAAACTCTTGTGCCTTGGAGGCGTCGCAAGGCCGTTATTCCCTGGAAATCGTCGACTAACTGAAGACGGCTAATCTACAAGTGTAGCTGTTGAGGTGAAACGGTGATCAGAACCGATAATGTTGGCCACTAACCTTAGTTGACTAATTAAGTTTAGTAGACTGAAAGATGAGACTGCTTTATGAAACTGGGCCTTGGTCTATCATAGCTGGCCTGAATTTCATCTAAAATTAAAGTTCTTGGTCTTCCTCCTTTGCCTCTCAGATTGTTTTGATACACTGTATTAATCTTTAACTCGCAGCTCTCTGAGCCCTGAATTTGGTAATACTGCTTTCATCACATCAACACCAACAAGTGTGATCAATTTTGGTTCATTGTGTGGTAGCCACTGCATTTGTGTTGTAATTACATTTAATTTCTGCCGCCTGTAATTACTATTATGCATTACAAGTGCCTCACAGTGCAAAGTGTGTTCTCATGACTAAAAATGCTTTTAGATGAGCGTAAATGAGATCTGCAAATTGCATCGAACAGGGAGGAAAATTCTTTATGGTTTTTCTAAAAGAGTAACTGACTGAATAAATGAGTTCAGGCTACTGAGTATTTGGCGCAGAGTTTCAAAATTGTAAGAAAAAAAACAAAAAAGTAAATGTGTTGTAGGGGTTTGTTTGTTTGTAGAATGACTTGCCTTCAGCTGTCAGATATCAATACTTCCAGTTCAGATGAAAATAAAACTTGTTTATTTGCCAAGAAAAGTATTTTGCAGAGAGTAATGGCATGTGTAAGATGCAAGTGTTCTGTGCAATGTCAACAAACCTCATATCCACGGTAGTCCACCTCCACATCATCACCGTACACATTCAGCTCCATGTTCTTGTGGCTAAACACTGTGGCAGGCTTTGGGTTTCTATGGTTACATGCCATGTCATCAGCCAGCATCAGAACTATGTGGCTAAAGAAATAGGAAAGTGACAATGGATGATCAATGTTATTATAGAAAGGCAAGTGAAGATTAATGATGCAGTTGAGGACTGACATACAAGTTGTGGCGTTAAACTGCCTGACAAAACGGAAGGAATGAAGTGCTGTATAGCTATAACAGCTGATATAATTAATGGTCATCATGTGTGATCTTGAGATAAAACCAGAACAATATGATTATCCAAAACTCATTGTACTTGTAAGTTAAGAGCAGACAAGATCTGTTCAGATGTATTTTTGTGTTTGATTAAAATAACCGCAGCATCATTCAGTTCCACAGAATAGACCTAAACGGCATTCAGCAGGTCATGTTATATTGCTTTGGATCTGTATGTCAATATAACTAATACTACACTCAACAAAATATAAATGCAACACTTTTGGTTTGCTCCCATTTTGTATGAGATGAACTCAAAGATCTAAAACTTTTTCCACATACACAATAATCACCATTTCCCTCAAATATTGTTCACAAACCAGTCTAAATCTGTGATAGTGAGCACTTCTCCTTTACTGAGATAATCCATCCCACCTCACAGGTGTGCCATACCAAGATGCTGATTAGACACCATGATTAGTGCACAGGTGTGCCTTAGACTGCCCACAATAAAAGGCCACTCTGAAAGGTGCAGTTTTATCACACAGCACAATGCCACAGATGTTGCAAGATTTGAGGGAGCGTGCAATTGGCATGCTGACAGCAGGAATGTCAACCAGAGCTGTTGCTCGTGTATTGAATGTTCATTTCTCTACCATAAGCCGTCTCCAAAGGCGTTCAGAGAATTTGGCAGTACATCCAACCAGCCTCACAACCGCAGACCATGTGTAACCACACCAGCCCAGGACCTCCACATCCAGCATGTTCACCTCCAAGATGGTCTGAGACCAGCCACTCGGACAGCTGCTGAAACAATCGTTTGCATAACCAAAGAATTTCTGCATAAACTGTCAGAAAACGTCTCAGGGAAGCTCATCTCATGCTCGTCGTCCTCATTGGGGTCCGACCTGACTCCAGTTCGTCGTCGCAACTTCGCACAGCCATTGAAGAGGAGTGGACCAACATTCCACAGGCCACAATTGACAACCTGATCAACTCTATGCGAAGGAGATGTGCTGCCTGCATGAAGCAATGATGGTCACACCAGATACTGGTATCCCCCCCAATAAAACAAAACTGCACCTTTCAGAGTGGCCTTTTATTGTGGACAGTCTAAGGCACACTTGTGCACTAATCATGGTGTCTAATCAGCATCTTGATATGGCACACCTGTGAGGTAGGATGGATTATCTCAGCAAAGGAGAAGTGCTCACTATCACAAATTTAGACTGGTTTGTGAACAATATTTGAGGGAAATGGTGATATTGTGTATGTGGAAAAAGTTTTAGATCTTTGAGTTCATCTCATACAAAATGGGAGCAAAACCAAAAGTGTTGCGTTTATATTTTTGTTGAGTATATGTCAAGCCAAAGCAAATCGCAAATGACGCATTCCAGGCTCGTAGCCAGAGGGGTTAATTTTTGGTGAAAGTGGACCTTTATTGGCAGGGGTTGGTGAAGTCCCCCAGAAAATGTTGGGATTTTGATGTCCAGGGATACATTCTGGGTTTTTTAATGACTGGAAGCATTCTTAAAAAAACAAGCAGCAGCATTTTACACAAGTTGGAGGCGTGCAAAAGAAGACTGGTTAACCCCAGCATAAAGTGCATTACAGTAATCAAGTCTAGAGCTGATGAAAGCATGAATGGCTGTGTGAAGATCACGTCTACTGAGGAAGGACTTTACTTTAGCCAGAAATAGTACTTTGACAACTGAGTTTATGTGTGATCAAACCTCAAACAACTGTCAAACACATACTAACCCCCCAAATGGCCTTGCCTTACAATATAAAGCGCCTTGGGGCAACTGACTGTTGTGATTTGGCGCTATATAAAAAATTGATTGATTGATTGATTGAACAGCCATAATATTTTCATATTTATGGCTTCCTGAACTCTAAATGACCTGATTTTAAAGCTAGAACCCCAAACAGACCCAGTAATACCTGAGCTTAGACATTAGTTATGTAGTTGTGCAGAAAAGTTAAATTAAGTAAACTTATTTTTATATAACTCATCAATTAAACAGTGCAGAACTGTAATAAAACTCAGGCCCAGAGTAGTACCGATTTAAACATGCTAGTTGTTAAAAATATTATTATTATTATAAATAGTAGTAGTAGCAGAGGTGGGATGAAGTCACCATCAAGTCACTCTCAAGTTATGAATCAGCAAGTCCCAAGTCAAGTCTCAAGTCATAATGACCACCAATTGTTTGCAAGCTGACTTGAGACTTGAGTTGCGACTTGCAGATTGATGAACTGAGAATGACTTGACGGTGACTTCATCCCACCTCTGAGTAGTAGTATTCTATTAGTATGAAAAAATGTCTTGAAAAGCGGACCTTTAATTGAAGGGTGATGAGGGGCACATCCGCCCCACCACACACACACACACACACACACACACACACACACACACACACACACACACACACACACACACACACACACACACACACACACACACACCACACACAACACACACACACACACACACACACACACACACAATCCTGTTTCCATCTGGATTCACCCCTGGTTTACATGGGGCAGTTGTGTCTTTATGTGGAAAGTATGACCTACTTAAGAGGTAATTAGGTTTTTATCAGTGTTTTTTGCTTCATGCCGTCCCCAGAAAAAGACTTTAGGCATTTTTTTTGGGGGGGGGGGGGGGGAGCATTAGCATTTGTTCTAACACGTCACACGTCTCCAGTTGTGTTTTTAGTTAACCACTGCAAGGACACTCACAGAGTGGCACAGAGTTTGAAAGAAAAGTTTACAAATATGTTCGGAAACTCTGCACTCTGCTCTTTGCTCTCTGTGTCCTCACACAGCTTGTGGCATCAAAGGCTAATGTAAACACAGGGAGGGATTACAGGTGCATGAATGTGTTCTACTAGTACTTCGATAATACTGTGATCGGGTAGAGACCCCGAACAGGCACCAATACAAAAATTGCGGCAAAATTGGGCAGTTCATCCAAACCTCCCCTGGCTACAGGCCAGCATTATCAACCTGTTATACATAGAGGTGTATTCTCACTACCTTTGCATCTCTTCAAATTGACTGTGCTTTTCAGTTGGGAGTAATTATCTTTGGTTCACTTTTAGATCAGGTCACTACTGAATTTCTTTATATACATTTTGTTTGTAGGAATTTCCTCAGGACTGCTTCAAGACATAGCTACCTTTAAAAGATACAAAACATTAAATTACTATTTTGGACCACAGTTTGACAGAAAACATGACGGCTAGAAAAAATGGTCAATGTCATCTTCTTTGTAATAAATGGTGTTTGGTAAATTTATTTCTTACTCATTGCTGTGTAACTTCAACCATAAACCTATGACTAATAATAATTCATATTTTATTAATCCCCTTAGGGAAAATGTGTCTCTGTGTTTAACCCATCCCAATCATACATTTCTGAAACAATATGAATCCAATACTAGCAGTGGGTAACTGACTGAGGAGCACCCAGGGACCAACTCCAGATCTTCACACAGTGCCATATAAATGAAATAAATTGCACTGAATTGCCCTGGTCGCTGGCTGTGTTAGGAGAACAAACCTAACAAGCAAGTTTTTTTTAATAGTATGAGGAAACTGGAGTGCCCAAAGGAAACCCACACAGACAGAGCAACGTAGAAAGGAACAGGTGGATTTGAACCTCAAACCTTCATGCTGTGAGGTACGAGTGACAAACACCTTGCTGCCCTGCACATGACTGTGATAATTCATGTAGACAGTCTGGTTAATGGAGAGAACAGTGTCAGGCAGGTTGTGGTTTTCTCAATCTTCTAGAAATCAAAGGAAAAAATGTTGCCCAGTAGATGGCAGTAAAAAACCATCACACTGAAGTCAGTGGACTGAATTGTCCATTAACCAAGTGTCAGCAGTTTGGGTCCACAATTGTAATCGAGTTTTTAAGTGTTCTTGGGAAAGATGTAGACAATACAAATGTGAACCTGATCATATATGTTGGAGTAAAGGAGGCAGCATTCATCATAATTACATAGGAAAGATGTGGGAGGATGGGGGGCTTATGGTATTCAATTCACACACTAAAGTATGCAATTGAATGATGCTACAAGTTTTCTCAAATTTAGTATACCAGCAGGTACATGAATGCTTTAGACGGTGCACCTGTAAAGTATTCACAGCGCTTCACTTTTTCCACATTTTGTTAATTTAGCCTTATTTCAAAATGGAATAAATACTTTTTTCCCCCCTCTCAAAATTCTACTCACAACACCCCACAATGACAATATGAAAAAGTTTTGTTTTGTTTGCAAATTCATAAAAATTAAAAAACTAAGAAATCACACGTACGTAAGTATTCATGCCCTTTCCTCAATACTTCGTTCATGCACCTTGGCAGCAATTGGGCAGCACAGTCTCATTTGAGGGAGGTCGCTAAAGGATTAAAATATGACACAACAGTTCTACATCCAGGGACAGCCCTCGTATGTCCCCATCAGAAACATGGCACTTTCTCTGAGATTTTGGGCAAATTACATGCACACAAAGTTAAAATACAAAGTAAATGCGGTGATGCGGTGGAAAGTGGACATGTGTTGTGGTTTGTTTATGATCCAGCACTCAAACATGTGGAGGTTGTGCAGGCGAGAGAACGCAGCTACTCTGTCAAGATGTGCAAGCTAAAACCTACCAACACGATCTCTCCCATTTGCCTCATCTTCCCTTCTCCACTGGGAAAGGAAAAAGACGGCACTATTCGCGACTGCTTCGGTGATTGCAGCCGAAAACAAAACAGTACACCATTTTTCCGTTAAAGGTAATGCTGTGTTTGTATTGAGCAATGGCAGGCTGTCCCCTGGAAGTGGTCAAATCCCTCGATTTCATGCAGGGGTTCAAACGAGACTAAGCTGCCCTATTACAGCCTCAAGTCTTCTTGAATATGATGCCACAAGCTTGGTGCACCTATCTTTGGGCAGCTTTGCCCATTCCTATTTGCAGCATCTCTCAAGCTCCATCAGGCTGGATGGAGAGCATCAGTGCACAGCCATTTTCAGATCCCTCCAGAGACGTTCAATCGGATTCAGGTCTGGGCTCTACCTGGGTCACTCAAGGACATTCACAGAGTTGTCCTGAAGCCACTCCTTTGATATCTTGGCTGTGTGCTTAAGGACATTTTCCTGCTGAAAGATGAACCATCACCCAGTCTGAGGTCAAGAGCACTCTGGAGCAGATTTTCATCTAGGATGTCTCTGTACATTGCTGCATTCATCTTTCCCTCAATCATGACTAGTCTCACAGTTCCTGCTGTTGATAACATCGCCACAGCATGGTTTTTGCCACCGCCTTGCTTCACTGTAGGGATGGTGCCTGGTTTCCTACAAACACGATGCCTGGTATTCACGTCAAAGAGTTCAATCGTTTCATTAGACCAGAGAATTTTGTTTCTTATGGTTTGGGAGTCTTCAGGTGGGTTGCCATGTGCCTTTTATTAAGGAGTGGCTTCTGTCTGGCCACTCTACCATATAGGCCTGATTAGTGAATTGCTGCAGAGATGGTTGTCCTTCTCGAAGGTTCTAATCACTCCATAGAGCACTGTTGAAATTCTGACACAGTAACTACCAGGTTCTTGGTCACCTCCCTGACTAAGGCCCTTCACACCGATCACTCAGTTTGGACAGGTGGCCAGCTCTGGGAAGAGTCCTGGTGGATCCCAACTGTTTTCCTTTTACAGATGATTGAGGCCACTGTGTTCATTGTGACCTTTCAAAGCAGCAGAAGTGTTTCTGTACCCTTCCCCAGATTTGTGCCTTGAGAAAATCCTGTCTAGGAGGGCTACAGACAATTCCTTTGACTTCATGCTTGGTTTGTGCTCTGACATACACTGTCAACTGTGGGACCTTGTATGTAGACAGGCGTGTGCCTTTTTCAAATCATGTCCATATCAATTTACCTCAGGTGGACTCCAATTAAGCTGTAGAAACATCTCAAGGATGATCAGTGGAAACAGGATGCAGCTTGGGCTTAATTTTGAGCTTCATGGCAAAGGCTGTGAATGCTTATGTACATATGATTTTAGTGATTTTATTTTTAATAAATTTACAAAAAAAAAAAAAAAACACTTTCACATTGTCATATGGGGTAATGTAGCAGAATTTGAGTTTAAAAAAAATAATCCATTTTGGAATAAGACTGTATGATAGAAATGTAGAAAAAGTGAAGCTCTGTGAATACTTTCCACATGCACTGTAGATTCTAAATAGAAGTAGTGCGTGAGATGACTCGTCAGTATGCAACATTTGAGATCAAACGTGACAAGCAAATTATTCAAACATTCCACTGACATCACTGATCTCATTACTGTGTGCTGAAACAGAGTTGAGTAGTTTCTCGCAGCTACCTGTCCAGGGATGCCCAGTCTCTTAACACTTCTGTACACAGACAGAGTATTGGCTACATGGCGATAGTTGAACCAGAATCTGGATGTACACACCTGTGTATCAATAAATCACAAATAACAAATCATATTGAGCCCAAACACACCCATGCTGCTCCCATTCAGAGCCTTTAAAAGATGTATGTCCATAAATTCTCACCAGAACTACCCAGTTGTTAGTATGCCCACTGCTGAAGAACTGCCCAGTGGTTTCCTAAGAACAAGAACGACAATTAAAACTGGATTTATTTTTTTCTTCCGTACAAGCTAGCAAAACTATCATAAGAATGGCACTTCGGATAAAATAAAAACGTTCGGTGAATATCCACAGGCACATGTTAACATATATCTCCTCACCTCAATATTGACGCAGTCTGCGAACATAAACGCAAAAATTAATAATAAAAAAGTAAATATTTTCATTGTGTAGTAACAGCAGCTCGTTGCACAACACGGAAGTAAAAAGGATTGACTCCGCCCAGCAAGCGCTTCCGGTTAAACAGCATTTCAAAACAAAAGTTGTATGTGATTTTATTTTATTTTATTTTATTTTATTTTATTTTATTTTATTTTATTTTATTTTATTTTATTTTATTTTATTTTATTTTATTTTATTTTATTTTATTTTATTTTATTTTATTTATTTATTAACTGGCGGTATAATAGCAACAATAGGCTTGGTGGCCAGCAGCATGGAAATATAGACTGGAATGGACGTGCGTTCAGGACAGGAAGGCGCCATTACTAAGGGTGGAGATGTGCAGATCATCAGTAATAAACTGACCGCTTTTTTTTTTTTTTTTTTTTGCACTAGCGTCGCTATTTCTAACGATTTTAATAAATGTAGGCTTGTTTTAAAGCCATCTGAAAGCTCTTTCCAATAAACCTATGCATGTGTGGGTGAAAAAAAACTTTTATGTAAATGCAGAAATTTGGGGAAATGATGACAAACTGTGCTGCTTTCCTCCCTCTATTGTCGCTATTTGTTAACAGATTTTAATAAAAGTAGGCTTGTTTAAAGCGGGCAGCACGGTGGCTTAGTGGTTAGCACTGTTGCCTCACAGCGAGAAGGTCATGGGTTCAATTCCTGTGGCCTTTCTGTGTGGAGTTTGCATGTTCTCCCCGTGTTTGCGTGGGTTTCCTCCGGGTGCTCCGGTTTCCTCCCACATCCAAAGACATGCGGGTTAGGTGGATTGGAATCTTTAAAATTGTCCTTAGGTGTGGGTGTGTCTGTTTGTTTGTCTATTTGTGGTCCTGCGACAGACTGGCGTCCCGTCCTGGGTGTACCCCGCCTCACGTCCTATGACTGCTGGGATAGGCTCCAGCCCCCCGCGACCCTTAATTGGACTAATTGGTAGAAGATGGATGGATTGTTTTAAAGCCCTTTAATTGCTCTTTCTAATGAACCCATACATGTGTGGGTAGAAAAAAAAAAGTTTTATCTAAAGTGTGGAAATTTGGGGAAAATATGCCATTTTGTTCATTTACTGTGATGTTTTTTTTTTCCTGTCATCATAATTCTCGATGGATTTTTATAAATGAAGCCTTCTAAGTTGTATTCAAGCTGATTAAAAGCTCTAATGAACCCATACATGCCTGAATGAAAAATCCTTATGTATTAAGATTATAAATCTGAACTAGTATGCCTGGCCATTGTGGTCATTTACTTTGCTACTTTTTCCACTGTAATATTATTGCTAGTCTTTTAATGACAACAATACAAGTAGATATAAAGCCATTCAGAATTTATGACTTTTGACCCTCAGAGTAAAAAGTACCTCCTCCATCCCCTCCAACCACACTGTTAAAATTTAAATGCCACTTGTGATCACCATGTACATATCATATTAAACAACAACTGCAAGTACACTCAACAAAAATATAAACGCAACACTTTTGGTTTTGCTCCCATTTTGTATGAGATGAACTCAAAGATCTAAAACTTTTTCCACATACACAATATCACCATTTCCGTCAAATATTGTTCACAAACCAGTCTAAATCTGTGACAGTGAGCACTTCTCCTTTGCTGAGATAATCCATCCCACCTCACAGGTGTGCCATATCAAGATGCTGATTAGACACCATGATTAGTGCACAGGTGTGCCTTAGACTGCCCACAATAAATGGATTAGTATATCAATATTAAATTGCGACATAATGACTTTAAAATAGACATTTGTTTTACATAATTACATTAAGGCTCTTGTACGGTTCACTTTAGTATTCAGGAATTTGTTTTTGTAGTTGGTGCAGTTGATGGTGAAGCACTGGCTGCCTTTTTTCCCCTCATTTCGCTTCTGTTTAACAGGGTCAAGCTGGCCTCTCCACCCTTAGTAATGGCCACGATGTGGCACGCCGCTAGTCACGTGTCGTCCATTCCAGTCTCTATTTCTATGCCCAGCAAGACCATGTGATCAACAACGAGGCATCATAAATAGCATTAAAACAAAAGATCTACTTTGTAAGTGCAGACATGTCCCACTGTGCCAACGCGCTAATTTAAAACATATAAAAGAAACTGCAAATTATTATTTTAAGGGAGAACTCGGTGCATTTGTAATGCATGCAGAATGTGGTTTTGCAGCATTTTAGTGAAAAATGTTTGGACATCCAGGGAAAAGATGTCTTCTTCAAGTCATCATATGTTACTCTAAAATATCAATGTGCTTTGCTGCATTATTGCTGCCATCACAGAAATGTAAATTATCTTTGCCAAGTTTACTGATATAACCTTATACCATGTTATACCCTGGCTTTTGGATTTGTTGCTGACAGCAGTCTGGATGGTCCACTTCATCCTTGGTCCAGAACACATAGCTTCCATTTTTGGAATATTGATTTGTGTGACCACAATAAACATTTCCACTGTGTGATGGTTCAACCCAAATGCCTCCAAGTCGACACTGGGTCTGGACAAGGTTAAGGGCCCCTTCACACATAGTACGAATGTGGTCAAACTGTACACGAATTGCGCATGAAGCAGGAATCGTATGCAGTACATGTAAAGTCAGAGCTGCCTCCAATGCCTCGTGCACCTGTTGCTACAACTATTTGCACACAACACAGGCTGGAAGACAGAGTGTGTGCTGTGAGAGACCATTCGACCCCTCTCACAGCAGGTGTTGGCCAAATTCCAGGTGACACACACGAACATCTAACACCGCTCGCTTGGCACTTAGAAAATGTGTGGCCATTTGCGCTATTAGCACAAAAACAGTCAGCAGACGATCACTGTCGCGCTGGCGGTGAAATTTATCTAAGTGTCCCCACAACTGTGAAGTTGCAGAGTGTCAGCTCCCCCCACAACACGTGTGTATGTTTTTTGCGCCCCCCTCCCATTTGATCACTCCCCATGGAGTTATGGGGTAAAAACAGCAAAAATGGTGACAAAGGTCAGTTTCAGTTTGTACAGGGGTCAAACGCTAAAGTCGCTCCAATACTGGTAAAAAATGTTTGCCATTTTTACCCCATAACTCCAGAACATTCAGTCATAGACAGGATGGCTCCATATCTGAAAATAAACATTAGTTAATTTAGAATATGTGTGCCAAATTCCACGCTTTTATCGCAAAACGAACAATTGTTTTGCTATGCCTCCCCACTAATCATCTATCGCAGTGACAGATATCTGAAGCTTTCGTACAACAATCATTTCCACATAAATTCAGAATAATTTCATAATAAAAGATGGCAGAAGGGATCAGAGCGCAGCAGCCAGATGAGCTGCTCCTGCTGCGTTCACTGTGCCTCCGTCATTTCAAAGCGTCAGTAGTGACTCACCAATTATCTCCTCGTTTCTGCTTAAAACTGACTTTAGAATGATTTAAGAGGTTTACTTTGTCATCTGATGGTTAATAATCACATTCTTCCCTTTGATCACTTTGGGTGTAGAGACTCAGTCTCAGACTAGCTGCTGTAGTCCAAATGACACATGCACAGTGAAAGCAGGGCGGATAAATTTTTATGGGGGGACCGTTCGGTCTGTGACACTGGTCTGTGTGGTTGCCAATCAGGACCCAGGACAGTTCTATAGTGTGGTGAGTGCAGAGATCTGTGGTACAAGTACATACTCCCTGTCCTAACCAGAAGATGCTATGTAGAACTAGCGGCAAGAGTAGTAGAGGCAGAGTTTGTGCCGGGGAGGTGATGGTCTAGTGGTTAAAGTGTTGGACTTGAGACCAGAGTATCCTCAGTTCAAATCCCAACCTGACCGGAAAATCACTAAGGGCCCTTGGGCAAGGTCCTTAATACCCTAGATGCTCCCAGTGTGTAGTGAGTACCTTGTATGCCAGCACCCCTGACATGGGGTGAATGTGAGGCATTATTGTAAAGCAGTTTGAGCGTCTGATGCAGATGGAAAAGCGCTATATAAATGCGTCCATTTACGATTTAGTTATGGAAGCAAATTTAAAGATGGCAGTAGAGGAAGCAGCTGTACTTGGAGTAGATCTTGAGGTAGATTTTTGGCTGGTTAAAGGTAATATTAGGAGTACGAGAGGTAGAAGCATAGGTCTAAGTGTAGAAGTAGAGTTTGGGCTCATTGTGTAGTTAGTGTAGTACCAAGAGTAGATGTTGATGTACATTTAAGGTTAGGATAGACATAGAAGGACTGTAAGAAGTAGATATAGACAGGCATGTACATAACTGGTACTTTTGGTGTTTGTGCATGCTAAAAAGAAATGATGTGCAACAGAAAACACAAAGGAAGCACTTCATTGGAGGAAAGGCATAGGGGCAGTGATAGATTTAGAACTCGGGGTATAATATGAGTAGGAGTAGGTCTGGGGCAGGGTAGAGATAGAAAAATAGGTAGTAGTATGTGTAGCAATATGTGTATGAAAATCTGAGGTTGCAGGGCTGCACAACATCTTCAAAGAACTGTAAAAATGGAATCAGTGATGTGATTCATCAACATTAAACAAAGTAGTCACAAGGGAACATCGAAATCTGAGCAGGTCAACAGTTACCACAATTACTCAGTCTGAGTAATTGTAGGCCTGATGTGAAGCACCAAATTTAAAATACATGTTGAAATCAATGCAAAATGAACCATCTCATGTAAATGCCAAATAGCAGGATTTTCTTGAAAAGAACACATAAAATGTCCTGCAGCAGTTTGCCACATGACAAATCGGAGGCTCGAGACTGCTGATGTTATATGTTCATCTATCCATCAACTCCAAATTATTCACTTTACATTCATTTATGAAAATACCTTATTCTGAATTTATATTTTAGGATGGAAATAATGAAAATCAGTACTGTACAATTCTTCAAAAAGTAAGAGCTGGAAGTACTATGAGAATAAGGACTAAAATTCAAATTCAAATTTCTTAATTTATATAACGCCAATTCATGATGAATTGTCTCAAGGTGCTTCACACAACATAAAAAAAAAACAATTAAAATGTAAAACACAATAAAAAGATGACCATAAAAGAATACAAGAACAAAACACATCATAACACTAATGATAAAACAGGGAAAACAAATGAGTCTTTAAACGTGACTACAAGTCTCCACAGTATCCGACTGCCGAATGTGTGCCAGGAGATCGTTCCACAGACCTGGGGCACGGTAGGAGAAAGCTCTGTGACCGGCAGACTTTTTATTCACCCTGGGAACACACAGAAGTCCTGCACCCTGAGAACACAGGGCCCGAGCCGGTACATAGGGGCTTACCAGGTCAGCCAGATAGGGAGGTGCAAGTCCATGAACAGTTTTATAAACTAATAACAGTACTTAAAAATCCGATCTTGCAGGAACAGGAAGCCAGTGCAGGGATGCCAAAACGGGCATAATGTGGTCAAACTTTCTGCTTTGTGTCAAAGTCTGGCAGCAGCGTTTTGAACCAGTTGAAGACCCCTAATCCTGGACTGCGGTAAGCCAGAAAATAGAGCATTACAATAGTCCAATCTAGAAGAGATAAATGCATGAATCAAAGCCTCAGCATCAGCCATAGACAGGATGGGACGAATCTTCGCTATATTTCGCAAATGGAAGAAAGCAGTCCTCGTAATGTCTCTAATGTGGAGATCAAAGGACAACGTAGGATCAAAAATTACTCCAAGGTTCCTCACTTTATCCGTATGATGTATAACACACGAACCTAAGCTAAGTGCTAGCTGATCAAATTGATGCCGATACCTCGCTGGACCAAGAACCATAACTTCAGTCTTATCAGAATTGAAAAGTAGGAAGGTACTAGACATCCAACTTCTTACTGATGCAAGGCAATCTTCCAAAGATTTTATGTGAATGAGATTACCAGCAGTTATTGGCATGTACAATTGAGTGTCATCAGCATAGCAATGAAAGGGAATCCCAAAGCGTCGCAGTATATTCCCAAGGGGTGCTACATAAAGGGAAAAAAGCAGGGGGCCTAAAACGGATCCCTGCGGAACCCCAAACTTCATGTCCCTACGATCAGAGGAGGTGCCATTACACAATACACAGGTATGACGGACAGGTATGACGTCAACCATGCAAGAGCAGTTCCAGTAATCCCAAAGTGATTCTCCAGCCTATTGAGTAAAATATGATGATCCACAGTATCAAACGCAGCACTAAGATCCAGCAGCACCAAGGTAGTGGTATCTGAGTCCATTGCTTGCAAAAGGTCATTCACTACTTTAGTAAGTGCTGTCTCTGTGGAGTGATATTTTCTAAAAGCAGACTGCAGTGGCTCAAAAAGATTATTCTCAGTGAGGTAGTCACGAGCTGTCGCGAAACCACTTTTTCCAGGATTTTAGAACAAAATGATAGATTTGATATCGGTCTATAATTCTTCAATACACTAGGGTCGAGATTGGATTTCTTAAGTAATGGTTTAATCACTGCAGACTTGAAACATTTAGGAACAGATCCAGAAGTTAATGAGAGATTTATAATTTCCAGCACAGTTGGTCCAAGAATGGGCCACAGGTCCTTAAACAGTTTTGTTGGTATAGGATCAAGTAAAAAGGTTGTGCTTTTAGTAGACGTCATAAGCTTCATCAGCGTGCCTAGCGAGATACCATCAAAATCTGTAAATCTGGGTAACACCTCAGTGGGAGCATCCACCTCCATAGCAGTATGCAGTGGTTGGACCAAAGCCTGCTGAGATATGCTCAACCTAATATCCTCAATTTTCTTCTCAAAATAGTCCAAGAAGTCCTGTGCTGAAAAGGGAAAATGAATAACAGGTGGCTGTCCATGAATGAGAAATGCTACAGTTTCAAACAAAAACTTTGAGTTATGCTTGTTTTTATTGATCAAATCAGAATAATAGGCACGCTTTGTAGCCAGTAGTGCCTGCTTATAATCTAAGACAGCATCATGCCATGCAAGGTGGAACACCTCTAATTTAGAACTACGCCATTTCCGTTCCAAACCTTGAGCCTTCTGCCTAAGGTCAATGATCCTTCCGAAGGTTCACCTACGGAAACCTTGTTACGACTTTTACTTCCTCTAGATAGTCAAGTTTGATTGTCTTCTTGGCGCTCCGCCAGGGCCGTGTTCCGACCCCGGCGGGGCCGATCCGAACCATTGAACTAAGGTGACTGTACCTTGGGAAGGCGTGGCCTTAAAAAAGGAGGCGCAACCTTATCCAGTGTAGCCTTGAGCGCTGAATTCAAGCCATCCGCAAGACTATCCACTGATTGAATATTCTCCAACCCTGAAGCCAAAATTTCAGGCAGTCTGGCTTCGAGTTCAGTCATAGTTGAGGGATTAATGCATCGCCGCAGAGATAGACAAGGCTTTCGGTCCACTAAACGTGGCAACATAAATGCACACCTAATAAATGAGTGGTCAGAGACCACCGAGGCAAGAGGCAAAATGTCAATGTTGGTGACAGCAAGGCCACGTGTGAGAACCAAATCCAGGGTATTTCCACTAATGTGCATTGAATCCTATCTCTCTCTCTCTCTCTCTCTCTCTCTCTCTCTCTCTCTCTCTCTCTCTCTCTCTCTCTCTCTCTCTCTCTACTCTGTGACATGGTGGCTGTACTACATACTTTTACTGTTATTGTAATTACAGTACTTTTATTCAGCAATTTAGGTTTGTGGCAGAGGGGCACCGCCAGGGATTTTGGGCCCCATGAAAAAATGTTTTACTGTACACCCCCCCCCCCATATATTATTTTCCCAGTATTATAATTGTATTAGGGGCCTCTCTGGGCTCCTGTCAATCATGGGCCCTTAGAAACCTTCTCTTTATTCTCCCCTTTTTGGCACCTCTGGTGGCAGACATTAAAAATTTACAGCTGCTCAATGTAGAGTCCTTGAAAACAGTGCCCTCTATCCAAAAGACATGAAAAATACAACAATGTATTTTTCATGTGGTAACCATAGAGTAGGTTGACTAGGAATGAAAGAGCATGCTATGTCAGCATGTTCCAATTTGCATTTTATTGTATCAAATCCTATAAACTACAGGACTTGATGTAAAGTTGAGCTGCTGGTGATTCTTCACTGTACAGTAACTCAGTCAAAGCAACAAAGTGATGTGATTACAAATGGAGTCAGCAAATCCTTCTATACTGTGTCGATCTAAATCTGGATCCAAACCATATTATGTTTGTTTCCAGTTTGTTATGTAATACGCACTTTTTCATCAAAATATCTGCATTTGTTTTTGAGTTACTGGCAATAAATATCCAAACTATTTCTCATAATGTTCAAGAAAATTTTCTCCTGAATTATTTTCAAAATATCTTTTTTTAATAATTATTCAAACAATGTTTTGTTGAATTTGTATAAAGATCTGTTAATATTTGTTGTGTTAACTGCACTGTAAAGAAAGAACTTGTTGACACTCCTTGATTCAGTCAAGTCAACCCCTGCATCCAAATACCTAACGTCAACAGAAGGTGGTGGCCAAGAGGTTAAGGTGCTTGTTTTCATTGTGGAAGGTTCCTGGTTCAAACCTGACATTGTCATGCTTCTCCATGTAATGTGGCGTTGCTTCAGGAAGGGCATCGAACTTGTGTCTACCTGGTCAAATACTTTATCTGGTATTAAAAGAAGGGTAAAACAACACTTGTTTTAAAAAAAAATGAAAATTTACAGAACTACCCATATTTGTTTGTTTCATTACTCTGAAGTCTGAGTGGTGTCCAAAAAAAAAAAAAAAAAAATGAGGTGGGCTTCATAGATAATTGGCAAAGCTTCTGGGGAAAACCTGGTCTTGTTAGGAGAGACGGCATCCATCCCACTTTGGATGGAGCAGCTCTCATTTCTAGAAATCTGGCCAATTTTCTTAAATCCTCCAAACCGTGACTATCCAGGGTTGGGACCAGGAAGCAGAGTTGTAGTCTTACACACCTCTCTGCAGCTTCTCTCCCCCTGCCATCCCCTCATTACCCCATCCCCGTAGAGACGGTGCCTGCTCCCAGACCACCAATAACCAGCAAAAATCTATTTAAGCATAAAAATTCAAAAAGAAAAAATAATATAGCACCTTCAACTGCACCACAGACTAAAACAGTTAAATGTGGTCTATTAAACATTAGGTCTCTCTCTTCTAAGTCCCTGTTAGTAAATGATATAATAATTGATCAACATATTGATTTATTCTGCCTTACAGAAACCTGGTTACAGCAGGATGAATATGTTAATTTAAATGACTCAACACCCCCGAGTCACACTAACTGCCAGAATACTCGTAGCACGGGCCGAGGCGAAGGATTAACAGCAATCTTCCATTCCAGCTTATTAATTAATCAAAAACCCAGACAGAGCTTTAATTCATTTGAAAGCTTGACTCTTAGTCTTGTCCATCCAAATTGGAAGTCCCAAAAACCAGTTTTATTTGTTGTTATCTATCGTCCACCTGGTCGTTACTGTGAGTTTCTCTGTGAATTTTCAGACCTTTTGTCTGACTTAGTGCTTAGCTCAGATAAGATAATTATAGTGGGCGATTTTAACATCCACACAGATGCTGAGAATGACAGCCTCAACACTGCATTTAATCTATTATTAGACTCAATTGGCTTTGCTCAAAATGTAAATGAGTCCACCCACCACTTTAATCATATCTTAGATCTTGTTCTGACTTATGGTATGGAAATAGAAGACTTAACAGTATTCCCTGAAAACTCCCTTCTGTCTGATCATTTCTTAATAACATTTACATTTACTCTGATGGACTACCCAGCAGTGGGGAATAAGTTTCATTACACTAGAAGTCTTTCAGAAAGTGCTGTATCTAGGTTTAAGGATATGATTCCTTCTTTATGTTCTCTAATGCCATATACCAACACAGTGCAGAGTAGCTACCTAAACTCTGTAAGTGAGATAGAGTATCTCGTCAATAGTTTTACATCCTCATGGAAGACAACTTTGAATGCTGTAGCTCCTCTGAAAAAGAGAGCTTTAAATCAGAAGTGCCTGACTCCGTGGTATAACTCACAAACTCGCAGCTTAAAGCAGATAACCGTAAGTTGGAGAGGAAATGGGGTCTCACTAATTTAGAAGATCTTCACTTAGCCTGGAAAAAGAGTCTGTTGCTCTATAAAAAAGCCCTCCGTAAAGCTAGGACATCTTATTACTCGTCACTAATTGAAGAAAATAAGAACAACCCCAGGTTTCTTTTCAGCACTGTAGCCAGGCTGACAAAGAGTCAGAGCTCTATTGAGCCGAGTATTCCTTTAACTTTAACTAGTAATGACTTCATGACTTTCTTTGCTAATAAAATTTTAACTATTAGAGAAAAAATTACTCATAACCATCCCAAAGACGTATCGTTATCTTTGGCTGCTTTCAGTGATGCCGGTATTTGGTTAGACTCTTTCTCTCAGATTGTTCTGTCTGAGTTATTTTCATTAGTTACTTCATCCAAACCATCAACATGTCTATTAGACCCCATTTCTACCAGGCTGCTCAAGGAAGCCCTACCATTATTTAATGCTTCGATCTTAAATATGATCAATCTATCTTTATTAGTTGGCTATGTACCACAGGCTTTTAAGGTGGCAGTAATTAAACCATTACTTAAAAAGCCATCACTTGACTCAGCTGTCTTAGCTAATTATAGGCCAATCTCCAACCTTCCTTTTCTCTCAAAAATTCTTGAAAGGGTAGTTGTAAAACAGCTAACTGATCATCTGCAGAAGAATGGTCTATCTGAAGAGTTTCAGTCAGGTTTTAGAATTCATCATAGTACAGAAACAGCATTAGTGAAGGTTACAAATGATCTTCTTATGGCCTCAGACAGTGGACTCATCTCTGTGCTTGTTCTGTTAGACCTCAGTGCTGCTTTTGATACTGTTGACCATAAAATTTTATTATAGAGATTAGAGCATGCCATAGGTATTAAAGGCACTGCGCTGCAGTGGTTTGAATCATATTTATCTAATAGATTACAATTTGTTCATGTAAATGGGGAATCTTCTTCACAGACTAAGGTTAATTATGGAGTTCCACAAGGTTCTGTGCTAGGACCAATTTTATTCACTTTATACATGCTTCCCTTAGGCAGTATTATTAGACGGTATTGCTTAAATTTTCATTGTTACGCAGATGATACCCAGCTTTATCTATCCATGAAGCCAGAGGACACACACCAATTAGCTAAACTGCAGGACTGTCTTACAGACATAAAGACATGGATGACCTCTAATTTCCTGCTTTTAAACTCAGATAAAACTGAAGTTATTGTACTTGGCCCCACAAATCTTAGAAACATGGTGTCTAACCAGATCCTTACTCTGGATGGCATTACCCTGACCTCTAGTAATACTGTGAGAAATCTTGGAGTCATTTTTGATCAGGATATGTCATTCAAAGCGCATATTAAACAAATATGTAGGACTGCTTTTTTGCATTTACGCAATATCTCTAAAATTAGAAAGGTCTTGTCTCAGAGTGATGCTGAAAAACTAATTCATGCATTTATTTCCTCTAGGCTGGACTATTGTAATTCATTATTATCAGGTTGTCCTAAAAGTTCCCTGAAAAGCCTTCAGTTATTTCAAAATGCTGCAGCTAGAGTACTAACGGGGACTAGAAGGAGAGAGCATAGCTCACCCATATTGGCCTCTCTTCATTGGCTTCCTGTTAATTCTAGAATAGAATTTAAAATTCTTCTTCTTACTTATAAGGTTTGAATAATCAGGTCCCATCTTATCTTAGGGACCTCATAGTACCATATCACCCTAATAGAGCGCTTCGCTCTCAGACTGCAGGCTTACTTGTAGTTCCTAGGGTTTGTAAGAGTAGAATGGGAGGCAGAGCCTTCAGCTTTCAGGCTCCTCTCCTGTGGAACCAGCTCCCAATTCAGATCAGAGAGACAGACACCCTCTCTACTTTTAAGATTAGGCTTAAAACTTTCCTTTTTGCTAAAGCTTATAGTTAGGGCTGGATCAGGTGACCCTGAACCATCCCTTAGTTATGCTGCTATAGACTTAGACTGCTGGGGGGTTCCCATGATACACTGAGTGTTTCTTTCTCTTTTTGCTCTGTATGCACCACTCTGCATTTAATCATTAGTGATTGATCTCTGCTCCCCTCCACAGCATGTCTTTTTCCTGGTTCTGTCCCTCAGCCCCAACCAGTCCCAGCAGAAGACTGCCCCTCCCTGAGCCTGGTTCTGCTGGAGGTTTCTTCCTGTTAAAAGGGAGTTTTTCCTTCCCACTGTCGCCAAGTGCTTGCTCACAGGGGGTCGTTTTGACCGTTGGGGTTTTTACGTAATTATTGTATGGCCTTGCCTTACAATATAAAGCGCCTTGGGGCAACTGTTTGTTGTGATTTGGCGCTATATAAATAAAATTGATTGATTGATTGATTGATTACTTGTTTTATTTTAATATACAACTTTTTAACATTTGTGTAAAATGTGAAAATATCTCATTTAAAATGTGTAAATATGTTGTGCAAATAATCAGATGTTTTTATTTTAATCTTGAATTTGTTATATACATTCATGATCTATTTATCTTACTATTAGAGTCTGTGATATTTCTGGGCCACAATGAAAAGAAGTGAATTTTGCTTCATTGTGTTACCCTGTATTTACATGTATTGCATATGTTTATACGAACAAATTCAGTCAATCAACAAACCAAATGCATGCAGAGCCACCTTGGATCTGCTGTGGCAACTCCAAGTGAAAACAAGGGAGCAGCCGAAGGGACTTACTAGTTAGTACATACTACCCATTTGTTACTGTACTCGAAGTAAGCAAACAAGTATTAGGAACACAGTTTGGATGTACCACGCCACCAGCATTTTATGTCTTTTGACCTGGCCGTTTTCAGATGACAGATATGCTGCGAAAATAATTCTATTTTGTAACAGCAGACTTTTTTTAAATGCTTCTTGATGTATTTTTACAGTGCCACAGCCTTTTGGGCACAGCTACCATTTTTATGTATGGTTATGTTCAAAATAATAGCAGAGTGTTTAAAAAAGTAAGTAAAGCTCAAAATCCTATTATACCTTGTATTTCAAGCCATTATAAGGCACAGTCTAACTGTAAATAGGTCTAACTGTAATTAGGATGAGATTTAATGCAGAGGATGTTTCGTCATATGTATATATGTGTAATGACAATAAAGGCTCTATTCTATTCTAAATTCTGTTCTATTCAATATACTCAAATGCATTTGGAATGCTGCACATTCTGCCAAATCAAAACATGAAGAAAAATGTATAAAATGTGTTATTACTTTACAGAAAGTGAAGAAAAAGTAATATTAGCCTGTTCAAAAAATAGTCTGCATTTTTCTTTACAAACTGAAACATTTTCTGTATAAACTGAAAAATACTTGATGATTTATCTTTTCGGTGAATCAATGAACTAATATTTAGTTGTTTGACCACTTCACATCTGTATTGCATGGAGTCGACCAGCTTCTGGCACCTGTGAACAGGTATTCCAGCCCAGGACAGTTGGCCTACATTCGACAATTCCTGTGTGTTTCTTGGTTTTGCCTGAGAAACAGAATTTTTGATGTCACCCCACATGTTTTCTGTTGGATTAAGGTTCTGGTATTGGGCTGACCACGCCATAATGTTAATTTTGTTGTTCTGGAAACAAGATGCTCCTCGCTTGCTAGTGTGTTTGGGGCTGCTGTCTTGTTGAAACACCCATTTCAAGAACATTTCCTCTTCGGCATAAAGCAGCATGACCTCTTCAAGTATTCTGATGTATTCAAACTGATCCATGATCTCTGGTATGTGATAAGTGTGGCCAACACCATATGAGACACATCACCATATCACAATGTTTGCTTCACCATGCTTCACTGTCTTCACAGTGTACTGTGGCTTGAATTCAGTTTTGGGGGTTTCCTGACAAACTGTTTGTAGCCTCTAGACCCCCCCCCCCCCCCCCCCCCCAAAAAAACAATCTTGGTTTCATCAGTCCGCAAAATGTTGTGCCATTTCTCTTAAGACCAGTCAGTGTGTTGTTTGGCAAATTGTTATATCTTCAGAACATTTTTTTCAACAATGGGACTTTGCTGGACCCTCCCCCTCTAGCTGCCACCTTATCGTGGTAGGGGAGTTTGCGTACCTGGGTGATTCTAGGAGCTATGTTGTTGAGGGCTTTGTGCCCTTTGTAGAGTCTCCCAAGGCAAACAGGTCCTACATGACGGGTCAGACTAAGGGCAAATCAGAAGCTCCCGTGACCAGTAAAAAATCAAGGACCGAGACATCACCCGGTATGGCGGAGCCGGGGCCCCACCCTGGAGCCAGGCCTGGGGTTGGGGCTCGTGCACGAGTGCCTGGAGGTCGGGCCTTAGCCCATGGGGCCCGGCCGGGCTCAGCCCAAAAGAGCGACGTGGGCTCGCCCTCCGGTGGGTTCACCACCTGCAGAGGGGGCCATGGGGGTCAGGTGCAGAGAGGATTGGGTGGCGGTTGAGGGTAGGTGGCCCGGTGGCCCGGTCCGCGCTCACAGCCCCTGGCTGTTGGGACGTGGAATGTCACCTCGCTGGGGGGAAGGAGCCTGAGCTTGGGCGGGAGGTTGAGAGATACTGACTAGAGATAGTTGGGCTCACCTCCATGCACAGCTTGGGCTCTGGTACCCAACTCCTGGAGAGGGGCTGGACACTCCACTTGTCTGGCGTTGCCCACGGGGAGAGGTGGAGAGCTGGGGTTGCATTGCTTATTGCTCCCCAGCTCAGTCGCCATGTGGTGGAGTTCACTACGGTGAACGAGAGGGTCGCGTCCCTATGCCTTCGGGTCGGGGACAGGTCTCTCAGTGTTGTCTCGGCCTACCGGCCAAGCAGCAGTGCAAAGTACCCGACCTTCTTGGAGTCCCTGGGAGGGGTACTAGATAGCGCTCCGACTGGGGACTCCATTGTTCTCCTGGGGGAACAATGGAGTCCCCAGTGGGTGGCGACAGTGAGACCTGGAGGGTGATCAGGAAGCACGGCCTCCCCGATCTGAACCTGAGTGGTGTTCAGTTGTTGGACATCTGTGCTAGTCACAGTTTGTCCATCATGAACACCATGTTCAAGCACAAGGGTGTCCATAAGTGCACGTGGCACCAGGACACCCTGACCCGGAGGTCGATGGTCGACTTTGTAGTCGTATCATCTGATCTTCGGCCATGTGTCTCGGGCACTCAAGTGAAGAGAGGGGCTGAGCTGTCGACGGATCACCACCTGGTGGTGAGTTGGATCCACTGGGAGGGGAGGAAGCTGGTCAGACCTGGCAGGCCCAAACGTATCGTGAGGGTCTGCTGGGAACAACTGGCAGAACCCTCTGTCAGTGAGGTCTTCAACTCCCACCTCCGGGAGAGCTTCTCCCAGATCCCGGGGGAGGTTGGAGACATGGAGTCCGAGTGGACCATGTTCTCCACCTCCATTGTCGATGCGGCCGCTCGTAGCTGTGGTCACAAGGTCTCTGGTGCCTGTCGCGGCAGCAATCCCCGAACCCGGTGGTGGACGCCGGAAGTAAGGGATGCCATCAAGCTGAAGAAGGAGTCCTACGTGTCTTTGTTGGCAGATTGGACCCCGGAGGCAGCTGACAGGTACCGGCAGGCCAAGCGAGCCGCAGCCTGTGCGGTCGCAGAGGCAAAAACTCGGGTCTGGCAGGAGTTCAGGGAGGCCATGGAGGAGGACTATCGGTTGGCCTTGAAGAAATTCTGGCAAACCATCCGACGCCTCAGGGGGCGGAACCAGCTCTCCACCCGCACTGTTTACGGTGCGGGTGGGGAGCTGTTGATCGACTGGGGATGTTGTCAGGCGGTGGAAGGAATACTTCGAGGATCTTCTCAATCCCATCATCACGTCTTCTGAAGAGGAAGCAGAGACTGGAGACTCAGAGGCAGACTCATCCATTACCCAGGCCGAAGTCACCGAGGTGGTTAGAAAGCTCCTCAGTGGAAAGCCTCCTGGGGTGGATGAAATCCGTCCTGAGTACCTTAAGTCTCTGGATGTTGTGGGACTGTCTTGGCTGACACGCCTCTGCAACATCACGTGGCGGTCGAGGACAGTGCCTCTGGATTGGCAGACCGGGGTGGTGGTCCCTCTGTTTAAGAAGGGGGACCACCTACAGGAGGATCACATTCCTCAGCCTCCCCGGTAAGGTCTATTCCAGAGTACTGGAGAGGAGAATTCGACCAGTAGTCGAACCTCGGATTCAGAAGGAGCAGTGTGGTTTTCATCCTGGTCGCGGCACACTGGACCACTTCTACACACTCCATTGGGTGTTCGAGGGTTCATGGGAGTTTGCCCAACCAGTCCACATGTGCTTTGCAGATCTGGAGAAGGCGTTCGAGCGTATCCCTCGGGGCACCCTGTGGGGGGTGCTCCGGGAGTACGGGGTCCAGGGACGTTTGCTAAGGGCTATCCAGTCCCTGTACGACCACAGCAGGAGCTTGGTTCGCATTGCCGGTAGTAAGTCAAACCTGTTTCCAGTGCATGTTGGCCTCCGCCAGGGCTGCCCTTTGTCACCGGCTCTGTTCATTATCTTTATGGACAGAATTTCTAGGCGCAGCCAGGGTGTAGAGGGGGTCTGTTTTGGGAACCACAGAATCTCGTCTCTGCTGTTTGCAGACAATGTGGTTCTGTTGGCTCCGTCAATCCAGGACCTTCAGCGTGCACTGGGGTGGTTTGCAGCCGAGTGTGAAGCGTCCGGGATGAAGATCAGCCATGGTTCTCGACTGGAAAAAGGTGCTTTGCCCTCTTCAGGTCGGTGGAGTGTCCTTGCCTCAAGTGGAGGAGTTTAAGTATCTCGGGGTCTTGTTCATGAGTGAGGGATGGATGGAGCGTGAGATCGACAGACGGATCGGTGCAGCATCTGCAGTGATGCGGTCGCTGCATCGGACCGTTGTGGTGAAGAGAGAGCTGAGTAGGGGGGCAAAGCTCTCGATTTACCAATCGATCTACGTTCCAATCCTCACCTATGGTCAAGAGATTTGGCTCATGACTGAAAGAACGAGATCGCGAGTACAAGCGGCCGAGATGAGTTTCCTCTGCAGGGTGGCTGGGCGCTCCCTTAGAGATAGGGTGAGGAGCTCGGTCACTCGGTAGGAGCTCGGAGTCGAGCCGCTGCTCCTCCATGTCGAAAGGAGCCAGTTGAGGTGGCTTGGGCATCTTTTCCGGATACCCCCTGGATGCCTCGCTGGAGAGATGTTCCGGGCACCTCCCATCGGGAGGAGGCCCCGGGGAAGACCCAGGACACACTGGAGGGACTACATCTATCGGCTGGCTTTGGAACGCCTTCAGGTTTCCCCCCAAGGAGCTGGGGGAGGTGTGTGTGGATCGGGAGGTCTCGGCGGCTTTGCTTGAGCTGTTGCCCCCCAACCCGACTCCGGATAAAGCAGAAGAAAATGGATGGATGGATGGACTTTGCTGGACCTTTTTGCCCACTTCACATAGATGTCTTCTAATTGTTACAGTACTCACAGGTAACGTTAGACCTTCTCTGATCACCCTGGAGCTGATCATTGGCTGAGTCTTTTCCATTCTGTCTATCCTTCAATCCATTTGAACAGCGCTTTTCCATTTTCTTTCACGTATTTCTGATTTTGGTTTCTGTTTTAAAGCATTTGAGATCATTTTAGCTGAGCAACCATCATTTTCTGTACTTCTTTGTATGTTTTCTCGTCTCCAATCACCTTTTTATTCAAAGTACGCTGTTCTTCTGAACAATGTCTGGAATGACATTTTACTCAGTTTTTCCAGAAAAAAATCTATTACAACCAGCATGTACAGCAGTGTTCAGAATAATAGTAGTGCTATGTGACTAAAAAGATTAACCCAGGTTTTGAGTATATTTCTTATTGTTACATGGGAAACAAGGTGCCAGTAGATTCAGTAGATTCTCACAAATCCAACAAAACCAAGCATTCATGATATGCACACTCTTAAGGCTATGAAATTTGGCTATTAGTAAAAAAAAAACCTCAAAACTATTATGTTCAAACTGCTTTTTTAGCAATCCTGTGAATCACTAAACTAGTATTTAGTTGTATAACCACAGTTTTTCATGATTTCTTCACATCTGCAAGACATTAATTTTGTTGGTTTGGAACCAATATTTTGCTTGTTTACTAGTGTGCTTGGGGGTCATTGTCTTGTTGAAACACCCATTTCAAGGGTATGTCCTCTTCAGCATAAGGCAACATGACCTCTTCAAGTATTTTGACATATCCAAACTGTTCCATGATCCCTGGTATGCGATATATAGGCCCAACACCATAGTGAGAGAAACATGCCCATATCATGATGCTTGCACCACCATGCTTCACTGTCTTCTCTGTGAACTGTGGCTTGAATTCAGAGTTTGGGGGTTATCTCACAAACTGTCTGCGGCTCTTGGACCCAAAAAGAACAATTTTACTCTCATCAGTCCACTCAGACTTTGCGGGGCATTCTTGCAAATAAATTAGCTTCATGCAGGCATCTTCTAACTGTCACAGCACTTACAGATAACTCCAGACTGTCTTTGATCATCCTGGAGCTAATCAGTGGGTGAGTCTTTGCCATTCTGGTTATTCTTCTATCCATTTTGTTTTCCGTTTTCTTCCACGCGTCTCTGTTTTTTTTTTGTTTTGTTTTGTTTTTTGTGTCTATTTTAAAGCATTGGAGATCATTGTAGATGAACAGCCTATAATTTTTTGCACCTGCATATAAGCTTCCCCTCTCCAATCAAATTTTTAATCAGACTACGCTGTTCTTCTGAACCATGTCTTGAACGTCCCATTTTCCTCAGGCTTTCAAAGAGAAAAGCATGTTCAACAGGTGCTGGCTTCATCCTTAAATAGGGGACACCTGATTCACACCTGTTTGTTCCACAAAATTGACAAACTCACTGACTGAATGTCACACTACTATTATTGTGAACACCCCCTTTTCTACTTTTTTTTTACTAATAGCCCAATTTCATAGCCTTAAGAGTGTGCATATCATGAATGCTTGATCTTGTTAGATTTGTGAGAATCTACTGAATCTACTGGTACCTTGTTTCCCATGTAACAATAAGAAATATACTCAAAACCTGGATTAATCTTTTTAGTTACATAGCACTGCTATTATTCTGAACACTACTGTGCATTTGCTGCCTTCATTGTTAAATAAGGGCCACAAAAAAAAAAATGCAGACAGTTTTTTTTTTTGCTTGTTTTTTTTTAACTGCCTAATAATCACTTTTCTTCACTTTCTGTAAAGTAACAACAAATTTGATAAATTTTTCTTCATGCTTTGAATTTGAGCAGAACGTGCAGCGTTCCCAGTTCATTTTCATGTGTGGCAATATAAGGATTTTGAGCTTTATTCACTTTTTAAAACACAGTGCTATTATTATGAACACCATGGTATGTGTCTTCTTGAATTATCGCGGGATGTTCTTCATTTACCAGGCTCCAGCTCTAGAGTAGACAAATTGCATACCTGCCATATTGGATTTTGGTTGTGCGGGGGATTGTGGAAAATACGTGTCTGCTTGTTGTGTCCCTGGATGCTTCAACCACAATCACAGGGATAAAGATGTGACCTTCTATGTTTTTCCTAAGATTGCAACACTTAGAAACAAGTGGGTTCACAATATTAGAAGGACTGGAAATAAGAGAGTTTAATAAGTTCAAGCCTAAATCAACCCATTGAGTCTGCAGCAGCCTGAAAACTTACATGTTAGACACACCAACTATTTTCCATTCAAACCACTTCCATCAAAACCACCAATATAGTAGTTTTGTCCAAAAGCTGCCATGTGGCACGTATCTTAGTAAATCCTCCTGAAATCTCTCCTTCCCCTTTCACCCAGCTTTCTCATGCCATGTTTTAGTGCAGGAATAACTCTCTCTCTTTTATTCTTTTGCTCTTTCTTTCCCCTGAGGCTCAGAGTCCTATCCACCAAGAAATGCATTTGCATAATGCGCTTGGTTTCAGATCAGAAGGCTCCGGGTTCAAATCCCACCCCTGCCACATTTCTCCATGTAATGTGGAGTTGCGTCAGAAAGGGCATCCGGCGTAAAACCTGTGCCAATTCAACATGCAGATCCACCTTGGATTTGCTGTGGCGACCCTGAGTGCAAACAAGGGAGCAGCCGAAGGTACTTACACTCAACAAAAATATAAATGCAACACTTTTGGTTTTGCTCCCATTTTGTATGAGATGAACTCAAAGATCTTAAACTTTTTCCACATACACAATATCACCATTTCCCTCAAATATTGTTCACAAACCAGTCTAAATCTGTGATAGTGAGCACTTCTCCTTTGCTGAGATAATCCATCCCACCTCACAGGTGTGCCATATCAAGATGCTGATTAGACACCATGATTAGTGCACAGGTGTGCCTTAGACTGCGCACAATAAAAGGCCACTCTGAAAGGTGCAGTTTTGTTTTATTGGGGGGGATACCAGTCAGTATCTGGTGTGACCACCATTTGCCTCATGCAGTGCAACACATCTCCTTCGCATAGAGTTGATCAGGTTGTCAATTGTGGCCTGTGGAATGTTGGTCCACTCTTCTTCAATGGCTGTGCGAAGTTGCTGGATATTGGCAGGAACTGGTACACGCTGTTGTATACGCCGGTCCAGAGCATCCCAAACATGCTCAATGGGTGACATGTGAGTATGCTGGCCATGCAAGAACTGGGACATTTTCAGCTTCCAAGAATTGTGTACAGATCCTTGCAAGATGGGGCCGTGCATTATCCTGCTGCAACATGAGGTGATGTTCTTGGATGTATGGCACAACAATGAGCCTCAGGATCTCATCACGGTATCTCTGTGCATTCAAAATGCCATCAATAAAATGCACCTGTGTTCTTCGTCCATAACAGACGCCTGCCCATACCATAACCCAACCGCCACCATGGGCCACTTGATCCACAACATTGACATCAGAAAACCGCTCACCCACACGACGCCACACACGCTGTCTGCTATCTGCCCAGGACAGTGTGAACCGGGATTCATCCGTGAAGAGAACACCTCTTCAACGTGCCACTCAAGTCGGTTACGACGACGAACTGGAGTCAGGTCGAGACCCAGAGGAGGACGACGAGCATGCAGATGAGCTTCCCTGAGACGGTTTCTGACAGTTTGTGCAGAAATTCTTTGGTTATGCAAACCGATTGTTTCAGCAGCTGTCCGAGTGGCTGGTCTCAGACGATCTTGGAGGTGAACATGATGGATGTGGAGGTCCTGGGCTGGTGTGGTTACACGTGGTCTGCGGTTGTGAGGCTGGTTGGATGTACTGCCAAATTCTCTGAAACGCCTTTGGAGACGGCTTATGGTAGAGAAATGAACATTCAATACACGAGCAACAGCTCTGGTTGACATTCCTGCTGTCAGCATGCCAATTGCACGCTCCCTCAAATCTTGCGACATCTGTGGCATTGTGCTGTGTGATAAAACTGCACCTTTCAGAGTGGCCTTTTATTGTGGGCAGTCTAAGGCACACCTGTGCACTAATCATGGTGTCTAATCAGCATCTTGATATGGCACACCTGTGAGGTGGGATGGATTATCTCAGCAAAGGAGAAGTGCTCACTATCACAGATTTAGACTGGTTTGTGAACAATATTTGAGGGAAATGGTGATATTGTGTATGTGGAAAAAGTTTTAGATCTTTGAGTTCATCTCATACAAAATGGGAGCAAAACCAAAAGTGTTGTGTTTATATTTTTGTTGAGTGTACTTTGCTATATATATAAAACCTCTAAATATGTGCAACCTAACACCATCACTCACAATAACTCATAGAAGCAAGTTAATCAGAACTAACCCATCTATCAGATCCCTTTTCGTGCCTTTTAAACTTGCAGTTCTGCACTTTAACCATCTTTTTAGTTCCACTACTGTTGCTGCCTCAAATGGTGAATTAATAACAGCTCCAGGTGCATCTTCTGGATCCAAAATTGGCTTAAAAGTGTGGTATCTCTCTCTGTTTACATCCATAAATGCCAGCAGCATACAATTTCACGATGTACTGTGTAAGGACTACTTCCGGGCATGTCATTGGCACATGCAATCCCCCTATTGCACACAGTGTAGGTAGTACAACATTCGGCTTCAGCTATGACTAAATGTGTACTGAGTATTCGGACACCCTACGGGCTGTGATGTACTGCTTTTAATCTTATACGTATATAAGTATTCAGATGTAGCCATGGTGTTGCTTTAGCTGAGTTTTGTTGATATTGCTAAAACCTTGACACTTTACATTGATGAGTTAATTAAGCCAAAGTAACAAGATGACTTGACTAAGTCTAGTGAAGCCAACAATCCTGAATTTTTGTATCTCCTATTAGTGCCATGTTTACTCTCATTCATTCTATAAACTATTTTTTCAAACAGGGATTTATCCCAAATTCAAAGATGCCTTTTCCATAATGTCATTGAGTTTTTGACATTTCCAAATGTGTTTCCTTTCAAAATTGTTTTGGTTTTCAGTTCTGGACCAGTCATATTTGCAATGTGCAGAGTGGAACTCACTGTTTTTAACAGACCACGTGGAAAAAATGACATCTGGGCAAAAATGATGTTTATCTAATTCTAACATTAGTCAATATGGGGGGGGGGTATATATTTTAATCACACTGGTTTAATAATCTGTCATTAACTCAAAGTCCATGTCCAAGTTTCCATGTCGGCTATGAACGACAGTCCGTGCGTCTTTTGGCACAATGCGCAACTTCGATGCCAACGTCAAGGCGCACGTGGTGCGTGTTGGAAGAGGCGCGCTGCAGGAGGGAGGACGGACGGACGACCATCACCGACGAGGAGGGGGGAGGAGGAAGAGGGCGGCGCAGCAGTTCAGCCTGCAGGAATCCAGTTGTAAAGTCCGACACGAAGCAAAACATGCGCTGAGAGATTTTTCTTTGGAGCTCTAGTTGCGCCACAGATCCGTCCACCTGCGGCGTTCTGACAGCTGAAGAAAAACACTCCGCACAACTTGTGATTTCACAAGACAACCGTCTGGAGATGAATACCAGCGATGCCAAGGAGTATCTGGCGCGGAGGGAGATACCTCAACTATTTGAGGTAAGATCAGACAGCAGTGTGACTTTGCGCAAATACTGTTTTTTTTTTATCACTAACTGACGCAGATAGATCCGTGCGCGTGTTAGGATGCATGCCTCTGGTGCCGATGGTGTTTGTGGATTAATATTATGGTTTAAAGGAGAACACCCTCACTAATTCAGCATTTTGGAAACAGCTTTAAGTTTAGTTATATACATGCACGAGCCTAATTATAATGTGAAATCCAACACCAATTAAAGCCAAAACACCATTCATCTTCATCATCATCATCTCTTCAGTCGCTTCTTTGTTATGAAAATTGAGGAATGCAGCCCAAATATTACATATTGTTCTTGTAATTCTTTATTAACGTCTGATTGCAGCAATTATTTGGATTACTGATTATCCTGCTGGTTGTATTTAATCTTCTATAAAATGTCAGAAAATAGCGAACTTTGCATAGGGGAGGTGATGGTCAAGTGGAAGATCCTTTGTTCAAATCCCTATCAGACCAGAAACTCACTCCCCTTGGACAAGGTCCCAAGTTGGTCCCGATGCATGGCAACATCCTGACATCAGTAGGTGAATGTGAGGCATCGCTGTAAAGTGCTTTGACCATTATTAAAAGTACTATGTAACTGCAGTCCATCCATTTGCTGCGACAATTTTGCAGACTTCAAGATCATGTCTTGAAATAAAATCTTTGTTTGTCTCATCAACTTTCATAAAATAGAAAAAGCTCCAATTTTTTTCAACTACAGAAGCTCCATTTGGTGAATGGTTAATGTGTTTCAGCGATACATGATAGTAAGTCCCTTTAGCTGCTCCCTTGTTTTCACTCGGGGTCGACACAGCAGATCCAAGGTGGGTCTGTATGTTGAATTGGCACAAGTTTTACGCTGGATGCCCTTCCTGACGCAATTCCACATTACATCGAGAAATGTGGTGGGGGAGTTGAATATATGATATAAAGGATTTCATATATCAAACTAGTTTGTTTTCATTTTTATTTATTTGTTTATTCATTCAACTAACTATAAAGCAGTGGTTCTCAGTGTAAAAATAAATGAAAACGTGTTGGATTTTCAGTTTTGTAGCAGTTTAAAATTGCCCCAACTGTAATCAGAAGTTTTTTAAAAAGCTGTCATGGAATTTAAATGACCTTTTATTCTTCATTTGTTTGACCTACGTCAACCTAATATATGTGAAAATGCTTCATCTCAGTCTGAGATGAAGCATGTGATTAAAGTTTTGGGTGGGCCACAGATTTTTTTTTTTTATGTACTTTTTATTGACATCCAGCAACAAATCATACACACACACACACACACACACACACACACACACACACACACACACACACACACACACACACACACACATGCACACACAAATACACACATATATATGTATGTATTTAGTAATTGTACAGAATTAAGATATTTGCCTTGAATCTTTATTTTTTATCTATTTTATTTTAATTTTGCATTCTCAGAAGCTTTGGAAGAGCTGCTTTTGAGAATTAATAACATCCGCTCAAATTTCCAGATGAAAGTAGCTTAATTAATAAAAAGAATTCATTAATTAATAAAAATAATTTTCTTTGGCACCACTATAATTTTAGTCCTTAGCATTTTGATAAGGGATTCACAATATATTGCCAGTATGATTAGCTTTTGGTTTGGGTGTTATCTTAAATTAAAGGAGACTGTGGAGGGCCTTGGCAGAGGTATGTGCTCTGCTGGCTGTCCTTCTGATGGAAATGTCTCATGGTATTGAACTGCGGGCAGTGGGAGTTGTGACTGAAGATGGTTGAGATGGTGTAGGAACTCCCAAAGGAAGGCATTGTTTTAAGATGTTCAGCCAAGTGCCAGAGTTCACACAAACACACCCGCCTTGTGATTTTGATTGCAGTAAACTCTCACATTCATCACAGCCACAGGCTTTTTTTTTCCTGGCAAAACTGATCATCCAGATTGTGCATTTATTTACCAAGTGTTGGAGTCTTACAAAATTCATGCTATCTGGAAGCTATTTAGAATTCAACCCCTGAGGGGGGAAAATTCAAGGGATCAGATGCTATAACCAACATTTGGTAGATTTGGAAGTCATTTATAAGAAACCTTATGGATATTAACCTAAAATGGGTCACAAGTAATTTAAAAACCTCACGCATGCGCACATGTGCTTCCTCCTGTAGTCAGTCTACATGACCGTGATGAAGGCAAAGACAATATTCACTATGGAATTTCCCCCAGATAAATAGGTCCTCTTCAGTAAAATGACCTGTAATTTCGCAACTTGTTCCAAAAATAAACCGACATTACAACACTTGGATTTTGGTAGAAAGTAAAATTTCTCAGTTTTTGAATTATGAAAAGCCCTATAGCTTTACAATTTTTCTGATTGCTTACACCCATTTTGCAAAAATTGGCTCACTGTGTCAAAACTCTACACACAAGTAAGATAAGACACAACACTTGCTGTAAAACTCCTCACAGCTTTGTCAAAATGAAAGCCTACAATCAAAACTTAATCTTTTCTAAAAATGTCATTCTAGCAACAAAATGACACACACATGCACCATTTTGAAACACTTTCAAATCCACAGTAACACACTGATGTGTTTTTCACAAAACACTAAAGTCAAAATATATTTATTTACTTTTTCTCAAACAAGAGCTGAAAGCTACAGTAGTTAGCAAGAAAAGTGTTATTTCCCTGTTTTTGTTTTTTGTTTGTTTTATTTTTATTTTTGTTTGTTTGTTTGTTTGTTTTTACAAAGAAATAGAAATTTCTTAAAAATACCTAAATAAAGATAGAGTACTGTACAGTTCAAATTCAACACACAAATCTAAATGATAAAAACAAGTGTTTACAGTACTGTACTTTACATACATGGTACAGTAACACCAGAATGATATTGCACTTGTCAGTACTATTCACTGTGTGGTGACTGAGGTTTAAATTTGACCGTTTGTCCACACTGTAAAAGATGAACTGCTGTCTCAATGAGAAAAAGTGATCTAACAATTTGCATAGATTTTCTTAAGTTATTTTACTGTAACTTCACTACGTAAAGTTATTTCAACTTACGTAACTAGAGAAGTCTTGTGGCATTATGAAATAACATATATATATACATACATATATACATATATATATATATATATATATATATATATATATATATATATATATATATATATATATATATATATATATATATATATATATATATATATATATATGCAAATTGTTACTTCCATTTTTTTATTGAGACAGCACCTTTTCAGAGTGCAGCTTCTCTCAGTGTGAGGCCGTGGTTCGTCACATGGTCCACCAAAGTTGCTCGAATTTCGTCTGACACATTTCTTTGTCCTTGTCCATGTATCTGTCTCTGTCTTTGTCTTCCTTGTCCTCCTCCTCTTTCTCTGGGTCTTATCGCCTCCATGATTTCAGATTTGACTAAATGTCTTACCTGAGCTCTATTTGTGGTGCCAAATTTCAGACTGATTGGTGGTGAATTTTCTGTGTGACTGTTTTCAGATGTGTGCGTTAAGTATTTCCAATTTCCAGATGTGTTTTGCATTTTTATTAAAAGTGTTTTCCCAATGTTAGCAAGGTATTTTATCTTTGAGTTCAGTGTCTAATGTAGGAAACTGTGTGTAATGTTACAGCTGATAGTTACAACTGTAACAACTGTGTTGAAGAACTGCAATCAACGTGCAAAGCAGAAAATGTATTTAAGGTATTGTGACATTGTGTTTTAACTATTGGTACAAGACGTTTTGGATTTGAAGCTTTAGTCGAAGCATTTGCTTTTTGGGTGTAAGCAGTTGGCAAAAACTGTAATATGTATGACAGTGAAAATAGACCATAAAATAGTCCACTATTACAATGTGTGTTGAAATATTATTACAATATTGTGACATTATGAAGGTAATTATTCCATGGAGTACAATAGCTCCCAATTAAGAACGATGTACAGATAGAGTGCGAACATTTATGGGGAAAAGCTTTGATATATGAAGCTCATAAAGAGAACATTATATATATATTTTTATTTATTTTTTCTCAGAGGGATCCATTTTATTAGAATGACCCTGAGCAATGCAACATAGGCTAGTATTTCCGACTTGTTCATTTACAGCCACTACAGGTTGCATTGAGCACTGACTGATATGGAGGATTG
This sequence comes from Thalassophryne amazonica, assembly GCF_902500255.1. NCBI lineage: Eukaryota > Metazoa > Chordata > Actinopteri > Batrachoidiformes > Batrachoididae > Thalassophryne > Thalassophryne amazonica. The sequence goes on from NC_047114.1 coordinate 71,876,916, forward strand.
TTACTTTAAAAAGCTCTTCTGATAAAATTACTATTTACCTTCCAAAAATGTCACCTGTAGTCGAGTCTCAGTATAATGAAATGAAAATAACAATTAACTTACTTTCTATTACTTTCTGCTTAATTCACTGCCAAATAACATAACAAAGAGACATCAACATGACTTAGTTGAATTCTATAAACCATCAAAATATCATTATTTTAGGTTAGCTTTAGCAAAATCGCACTGTGATGCTGTTCCATTTTGTTTCTTTTCAGCTTTCATTAGACTAGTGTAATAATGGTTTGATGCTTTTCCATGAACAAACAACAGATTATATTCATATGTCTTGTACTGATACAAACTGCAATTACTAAAGATAAAATTACTTTGAAATTACTGAAGTGGCTTCAGAAAAAGGCCAATTAGCAGAAATTAGTTGTTTGTTGGTCGCTTTGTTAGCAGAGTATCTCCTGCTATCAAAGCGATGAAATTATGTATCAATTTTACAAGACATTGTGTTAAATAAGTGCTGTGTAGATTTTGAATTAGCTGCTCATCCAGGATAATGATCCTGGATGGTTTCATGTGAATGATGTTAGGACTCCCCCTTGTGTCAATTTAATGCAGGAGGGTGCCTCAAAACTTTGAGAATGGGTTTTTTGAAGCAATGGTACATATGTCAATTCTCATTGTGAGTTTGACCGAGAGAAAACCATAAGGGCCCCTTCACACATAACACGACTGAAGCCAACTAGTGCACGAAGGAGGAATTGCATGTCATTCATAAAAAAAAGTCAGAGCACGAACACGAGTGTGGCGTCATCTAGCAACACACATGGGTGCGACTGTTCCACCCCCGCCCCCCCCACACACACACAAATGGCATGTGGAGTGTGTCGTCGTCGTCGCACCCCCCCCCCCCCCCCCACCCCAATACAAATGTGATTGATTTGCTGTGGATACTAGCACATGTCAGCTGACTGACAGCCGGACGTGACCATGCATGCAAGGTATTACATTACAACACAGACAGAAATACACCGTAACAAATGCCGTTTTGTCAGTTATTACCCCACTTTTTTCTCTTTAAAAAAAAAATTATCTCCTTGCTGATTTCAGGCATTTTACGCTCCTGTTATAAGACAGCGATTGTTGTGCAGTGGTAAAGTTTCCATCTCGTAGTACAACCTGGTCTCACGGTAAGTCGTGCTTCAGCAGCACGAAATATACATTAATCTATTGGTTTGTGATATTGTGACAAAAAGCACCTCATTTTCGTCACAGCAGCACAAATTCATTCTCATTCATTCTGTGATGGCGATAGTGAGTTAAGAAAAAGCCCCGTCATGAAAATTTGACTCATTTCATCACGGGAGCACGAAATAAAAACGTGAGACTGGGCTGCATAGTCTGAGCTTTTTTAAATTGCAAGTTTGAATCCAGCGAGTGGCATTTATTTAATATTTAACCAGGGTTAGTTAACCGCATGGTTTTGTATTGCGGCCCCTTTTATTCATTGTTGATCTCAACCCAGTGATTTTCACTAATTATACAGCTGGGAACAAAGATGTAAATAAATTTAAACATATTGCTTCAGCTGGCTGGCGTGTCAATGCACTGCAAAGCTGCTGAATATCGTTCCATGTAGGAAATCACCCCATGGGATGTCCATGCGAGGCATGTGTCACTGCGGGATTTCCCCACATTGTAATAATTAAAACACATATTACAGTTGCAGAGGCTCACTACTGATGTGTTCATGACGTGAGCGCCGACTCTTCATTACACGGAAGCCAACTCTTCAAGACGCGTGACCCGTCCGGCTCAAGCGCATTAGGTAATTCATGTAAGAAACATAAAAGGGAGAACAGTGATCCACATCATTTCATTACTTCCTGGTGTACATCTAGGCGGAGGCTATATCCGCTCTTAATAACAGGAATGAAGTATTAGAAAGTGTGGTGTTTTTTAATTTTTTTCCTCTGCTGCTGTGTGCGCAACTTTCCATGAGCTCGCACTGTTTTTGCGCACGTGAACATGAGCATGCACAAAACCGTCACCGCGGTTTCGTGCACAGATGGTGTCGTGCACACCTATCTGAACGTGCGTTCCTCACAATTGCAGGTGGAATGTTTTGTGGTTCCCCATTTCGTTTTTGATTTGCGGATTGTCTTCCAGTTTCTGCTTCTTTCGTGTTATGTGTGAAAGGGTCCTGAGACATGCGCGCTAAGCTTTCACAATACTAGGATTTTAAACTCAATATGATACCCAGAAAAATACTCAATACTCAAAACCATTTTGAATGCCACAGGGGAAAAATGACAACAAGTTAAGAAGCATACACTATATATACTAGCATATACTAGCTGGGGTATCCGGCACTGCCCAAGTTAACCTGTTTTAGACATAAGCCAAATGCCAATCATTTTAATCAAAACAATTGCCCGACATTTGTTTTTGTAATGTTGATGTCTTATAAATATAATAGTTAATGGGCTAAAGTTTGTCCAGCAGAACTATAAGGGGTGGACTCTCCAAACTAAGTGGAAATACTTGGTTAAAAGACAAACACATTTGAAGTCCTTCATGCAGACTTTGTTTTGCAATCAAATTTATAACAAAATTACACACAAAAGGTAGGTAACAGTAAATATAAATATCAATGAATCAAAATTGAGGTAGTGGTGTATTTCACTGTTTTTACATTGCAATTTTATAAACATAAAATGAATGTATTCAGACAGGAAGGCAGACTGGGTTGTACAGGACAGTCAGGTGCTTAACAGTTGAGAACATAAAGTAGCTGAAGGAAGGGATTAAATAAACAGAGATGGCCAACACATATACAGGGCTGGAAATTTGAATCTGCCTGGTCATACCCACAGCCAGCTATTTTGGGGGTAATTTTCAGTTCAACTTTTTAAAAAATGGTACCAGTTTGTTTCCCATGTCATGAGGATTCAGAATATATATAGTTTTTAGGGCTACATATTATAGTTTGGGAGTTTATCACACATGGTACAACACTGTATGGTCTTACATAAATGGCTATTTTCGGGGTAATTTTCAGTTCAACTTTAAAAAAAATGGTACCACTTTGTTTCCCATGTCACGAGGATTCAGAATATATAGCTTTTAGGGCTACATATTATAGTTTGTGAGTTTATTTTTAGGTTGTCAGAGGTGGTGGAAAAAAAATTCTGTGCGTCCATATTGCTGGAGAGGAGCTGCTGTTTTCCTGTCTGTCTGCTTGCAGCAATGCTAAAATTGTGTGTTAAACAGAAGAAGCAAAGGTGGCACTGTTGATATTGATACTGTTGCAAATGATTAGAATCTGATACTAATTTTTAGTATGGATTAGTATCTGACTATTGTTTTGTCTTTGTTTGTTTTTTGACAACCTTAACAGAGACAATGAAAATAGTAGTAGTGTTAAATAAATATTACTTTATGCGTGGCCATATTGTGTCTCATTTATTATTACTACTACTACTACTACTTCTACTACTACTGTTATTTTTATTTTTAATGTATCACAATTATATATATCAGCAATTGGCTTCTTTGTTCTCTAAAACTTGAGATCCATAATTGGAAAAAACCCATGATTATAGAAGACCAAAAATTACATTTTCAGATAGGGATGGTCGACAAAGGATTAGCATTTGGTTTGGGTGTTATCTTAAATTAAAGGAGACTGTGGAGGGTCTCGGCAGAAGTATGTGTTCTACTGCCTGCCCTTCTACTCATGGAAATGTCTCATGGTACTGAACTGCTGGCAGTGGGAGTTGTTACTGAAGATGGCTGAGATGGTGTAGGAACTCCCAAAGGAAGGCATTGTTTTAAGATGTTCAGTCAAGGGCCAGAGTTCACACAAACACACCCATGCCTTGTGATTTTCCTTGCAGTGAACTCTCATATTCATCACAGCCACTGGCTTTTTTTTCTGACAAAACTGGTCGTCTGGGTTCTGCATTTATTTACCAAGTGTTGGTTTCTTACAAAATATGATCATTTTGTTCTCATAGCAATGAAACCGCACCTGTAATTCAAATCTCAGGGTCAGTGAAGCAGGGTTTCATAGCTTGGCAGAACATCAGATCATTACATAGAAGCAACGATGCCAGAAGAAACACCACCTCCTCCTGTGTGTATCCCATTATGCCATCCACCGTTATTTTCTCCAGAGCCTGCTGACTGGTCTGATGTACTATCGGCCTGATGACCCTATTGACTACTTGGAGGGTTGTCTAAAGAAAGTGAGGGAGCTTGGAGGACCAGACAAGGTGAGGTGGGACACCTTTGTGGGACAGGAGAAGAAGACCCTTCCCCCTCTCAATGGCGGCCAGTCACGCCGATCCCTCTTCAGAAATGGTAAGTAATAAGTGCTACGCATCTTATGAGTCTAAATGTTTACATATGATTGTTTCTTTTATAACAGGATTACTCATGTTATCAGATTATCAGAGAATTTTGTGGACCAATGAGTAATGTCTCAACACACGTCATTAAATTTTGGAGTAGATCCACAGTTTGTTTTTTTTGTTTGCTCCATTTAATATTGCGTCCGTTCCCTTTTCATGGATCAAATGAAAAATAGGTCCATGAAAATGTTCAAATGTTCTCTGTTACTTGTCATTATAATACCTTAGCATCACATTCAAAATTGTACAAGTTCATATTCATGAAAAAACAGGTTATGAAGTATCTTTTCTCTGTGGTTGTATTTTGTGGTGAAATATGCATCAAAATGCAGGAAATGGCACTTAAGAATTAAAAGTTTTTGGGGGGAGTATGAGCTTATGAGCTTATGTGATCATGTATCGTCCGTCGTGCGGCGTCATACGTACATCCTTATACATTTGCAGGTGGTATGTTTCAAAATGGAAAGAGGTACAGGACTCATTTCAGGCCTGTAGGGATCTTTAACAGGCCTCTACCTCTGAGACATAAAATTAGGTCACTGTGATCTTCCTAGCATGAAAGCTGTAGAGAGTAGTTCATTAAAAATATTCATGAAACATTTGTGCATATCTAGGAAGTTTGCCAACCAGGTATTTACAATGTTTTCAGTTAAAAAATATGGTGATAATCGTCTTAATACCAATAACATAAAATAATAATGATAACAACAACAACAACAACAATAATAATAATAATAATCTGTGACTAGGTGCTGCTGTGTTCAGATTGTGTTGAGTATAAATGTCTATGAACAGGCATATATGCCTGATGATTTTATACAGGAGGGTAGGCGTGGATAAGCGTTGCTTCTGCCTACACCTTTAGGCACCATGTATTTGATTTATTTTCTTATATCTCTTTTTGTTTTGACTTTTCTGTTATGAGTTTGGTCACATGAGTGAATTTCTGTTATGCTTGGGTGTGTCTAATAAATTATTATTACAATATTATTATTATTACAATAATGGTTATGGCCATAAAAATAAAAATGATTTCTTGTAATTAATAAAAAAGCATTTCTTTCCGTTCAAACACTGTTCTTATTTTAGAGTGTAAATATGTTAGAGTGCATGAGTAGCATCTTTCCTTTGCCCTATGCTCGCAAACAGCTATATTGCATAGGTATATTGATATTCACAATGGGTTAGACAATATTTAGTCACTTTCCCTAGATTAACGCTTTTTCTAAGAGTGTAAGCACACTGAAGTACATTCAAAGCATCCCTACTTAGCCTTAATACATTTTTCATAACCTTCAAGTTTATATTATGAACTTAAAAAGACATTGGGATAAGAGTTTGTCATGAATTATATGCTGTAGAAGGCTGAAAATGGTTATTCTGTTAAACCCAAGTTTTCCAAGTGTAGACGTTTATGGATTCAATGTCTCGCGATCTTATATACTTCAGGACACTATAAAGTACCTCTGATAAAGTTTTGGCGCTTTTGTATAAAAGTGCATGATTCCCCTAAAATTTGTCCCTTAGCCGCCGGACTATTAGCATTGCATTATATTTTATTGTTTTTGAGACCTGAAAAGTTTGTTTGTTTGTTTGTTTTGTTAGCACAGTGTCTTAGTGGTTAGCACTGATGCCTCCCAGCAACCAGGTTGTGGGATCACTTCTTGTCTGGCCCGTTTTACGTATATACAAGAAAAAGGCCCTTCTTCTTAGCATGCATCTCCTTATTGCCTATAACAGAGATGCAGATAAGAGATAAGATAAGAGGTGCCCAAATTTGTCATTGCTTTTTGGCACTTGGTTTCCGACTGATAACTGGAAGATAGACAAAAAGGCATAAAATTGGAACCTCCATGCAATTTTGGTGGTGTTTGTAAATCCATAAGAGAAAAATGAGAGTGATTGAGGCACTTTTGATTGAGATATAATGCAAAATGTACAACAAATGGGCTTTTCAATATTAAATTTAAATGCCCCCAAAATCCACAACCCACTCAGATCTCGATCAGACTTTGTCAGGAGATAGTGAATGCCAGTCTGCACCTCACTGTCAAATATGTGAGTGGTTGGGGCATATTTGATTAAGATATAATGTAAAATATACATTAAATGGTATTTGCAATGTTAAATTTAAATCGCCACAAAATCTGTAATCTGGTTCAGAGCTGGATCAAACTTTGTCAGTTGATAAAGGAGACCATCCTACACAACACTCTCAAATATGAAAGAAATTTGATTGGGGTTTTTTTATGAATTTTTGAAAATGTATTCAATTTTAAAGGATAGGGATTTTTCCAATTTTCTAAGATTTTTCCTGACTTTGACCTACGACCTTGAAAATTGAATCGGTTCTTGCTGATCAGGATATGAATCCTCTGTAAAAATGTCATAACAATATATGAAAAATTGAGGGTTACAGGCTGTTCACATACAAACAAACAACATTATTACCTCCACCCAACTTCGTTGCCTATCCCAGCGGTCACAGGGCGTGAGGCGGGATTACACCCTGGACAGGATGCCAGTCTGTCGCCACATTAGACAAACAAACACATCCACATGCACACCTATGGACAATTTAAAGTTTCCAATTCACCTAACCTGCATGTCTTTAGATGTGGGAGGAAGCCAGAGCACCTGGAGGGAACCCATGCAAATTCCACACAGAAAGGCCACAGATGGGAATCGATCTCATAACCTTGTCACTGTGAGGCAACATTGCTGACCACGAATCCACCGTGCTGCCTGAAAACACTTCAGCAGTTAAATATGTAATCAAACATGGAAATGTGGGACACTTCAAATGAGCAGGCCAGAAACAGGAAATTAAGCTACATGAAACTAACACAGAAGGAACATCAAAATAAAAGTGCCAGCGAATATTTGCCACTAGGGAGAATAGGCCCTATAACACGGAGAATAATAACAAGACATGGAGAATCATGGCAGAGACAGAATAGTGTGGAAATTAAACCTAAATGCCAAAACATAACACATGTCAAATACAAATTTAATTGAAATGCCTGAATTCCTTTTTCTTTTCTTTATTTTTAAGATAGCTTCCTGATAAACAAGCAAACATACAAATGGAGCTGAAAACATTATATCCTCGGTGGAGGTAATGATGTATGGATCCAATTAAAAAATAAAAAATTGGGGAGGTTTAATGTACCAACAACTATGAGCATATACGACCTGGTGTAGATCTGGACAATGAAGCGGATCAGGTGGATCAGACTCCATCATCGTAGGAGATTGAGCTTTAATGTCTTGTGTTTTCCTCATGTTTTTGATGTCATAACAGTGAGACAAACATGTCTAGGTCTGCTCATTCTTGGCATTGATATGATTCTATTGAGTGTCCTTCAAATTCCGCACTGTGACACTGATTTCTTCTTGTTACGCCCCATAAAAACCCATTAGTTTATCATCCTTGACATCAGAAAAAAGTGATGAGGGAGGGCGGCATTTTTTGTTTTTCTTAGAAACAGAGAACAAATGACATGGTAACATTTTGAAGATGAAACCTCCCCTTGTAATATGAATAACATAAGTTTATGACAGTTCATTTCATTCTCGAAGACGAGGAAACGGACAAGGAAAAACACGCCTTGCAACTGTTGCACTTACTGTCCAAGCCACCTCCACTGTCCAGCATACCACATGCATACTGGCTGTAAATATCGTTTATTGTGGCTTCGGGGAAATGGGGCTTCAGTTTCTTGCCCTTATTGGCAATCGTCCTCGTATGTATGGTTGCCAGTGACAACAAGCGCCAAGTTCCGAGCTCCTTCTCTGTAAACCTCAGCCGTATTCAGCCAAAGAATACTCGCCACCTAGCTGACATGCCGGTGTCGCCAACCGAACCATCCCCACTAAAAATCTGTCCGCCCTACCTTCAGTGCGCATGGGTCATTTCTGAATGTCAGCAGCGATTCACTGACTATGTCCTCGTTTCTGCTTCAAACTGGACTTTAGTCATCATCTATCTCAGCGACAGATATCTGAAGCTTTTGTACAACAATCATCTCCACAGAAATTCAGCATTATTTCATGATAAAAGACGGCGGACCAATCAAACCGCCACAGCAGCACATCTGAGACTGACGTGCTGCTGTGGCACCTATGTCATTTCGGAGTGTCAGCGATTCACAGATTATCGCCTCATTTCTGCTTAAAACGGCCTAGTTTCTGCTTAAAACTGACTTTAGAATGATTAAAGAGGTTTTACTTTGTCATCTGATGGCTAATAATCATATTATTCCCTTTGATCGCTTTGGGTGTCAAGAGTCAGACTCAGAGAGTCAGTCTCAAATGCATGTGCAGTGAAGGCAGGGCGGACCAATTTTCAGAGGGGACCGTTCGGTCGGCGATGCTAGTTCTTGCTACAGCTGTACTGCCATCGATGAAATTCACCAAAATTTAAAAAAAATAAAATATTGATGTGGGTCGATTTCAGCATGCGGGCGGGGATGATAAACTGTTTTTTATGGGGCCTGACTGTTTTGTACTTTTCAGTTGGAGCAAACTAGCAGCTCCCCTTCGTGTGCTGAATAATCTAAATGTTTCTTTTTTCAGCACTTGTCTCTTCTTGTGCTTTTTGCAGAATTTTGTCTGCATACTGACTTGCATAATAACAGCCAAACTGCTGGAATTGGAAAGGGAGCACTGGGCCCATATGCGAGTGTTTGTAGATATAACCTGTTGTGCACTGTGAAAGCTGCTACCCTGGGCAGTACTAGTAGGAGGAAAAGACTTTCACACCATGATCAGATAAGAGGCCCCCCCTCCAGAGTGAGGAACACAGCTGCTCACAGAGAGGAACTGAGATGTCAAAAAGGCCCAGGGGCATTTGTTGAGATGCACTCAGCACATGGCATCTAAACACCAGTTACGTAGTTTTCAGGTGACCCTGCTGCTCCCTGACCGTTAGAAACAGCATGTTTGGAAAAATGTGTGTGGATCGCTGTGTTCAACGTACCTGTGCAGCTTTTACTGTGTGGTTTTGTTGGCAATGTACTGCAGTACTGTTAAAAATAAATAAAGAAATGTGCATGGTCCATTATTCATCTGAGTTGAGATAGCAAAAATCCTCTCTGTTCTATCCTCTATCCAACCATTGTTTGGAAGTATTCTGGAAGTACCGAGAATGCAAAATTTATTCAGGATATGCAAAGAGGTTCAGTCTGCCGCCAGCGTAATTGTACAAAGTACAACTTAGAATAGAATACAGTAATAGACCATAGATGCAAATTGTGCATCAGTTAAAAAGTGGATGCATCAGTTTACTGTTACTTTCAAAGCACTTTAAGCATGATTTTAAAATTCTTTGAGCAAAGATAATGCCAAAAATAATGAATAAAAAAACAGTGTTATAAGATATAAAATTAGAAGGGAGCAGACCATCAGTGACCGGTAGATGAGCACTGGGCATGATAGATCATTTTGTACGTCCACCAACCATCCATCTGCTCCATGAGATCCCTCTGTGACTGGGTACATGGAGCTGTGGGGGTCCCAACTGTGCTGAGGACCTCAGAAAGATTTTAATGGATGAATTTTGGAGAATGTTCCAACAGTGACTGAACTTGGCCTGACCACCGACTTGCCAGTTGTGTTCCATTTGCTGTGCACCATTTTAATGTTTTTAAGCCACCAGCTGTTGTGACGACTGGACTCTGTATGAAGAGTTCAGATGCAAAACCCAGTAAGTCCAAAACCACAAGTTTTAGTTGCGGCCAAATTAGATACTATCACTGTGAAAAATTATAACATACCATTTTCATTTTATTTGTGGAAATCTGTGCATTTTGGAATGCATTTTCCTTTAACTTGCTATTTTAAACTGCATTTTTTTCTCCATGAAAAAAATTAACTTCCTTGGTTTTGCATCTGAACCCTTTATGTATATGGTTACTTCGCTGCAATATTTCTGCCTTTGCATGTTTGACAATTCTTTGTTGTGGTTTGATTTATTTGTTATTTTGTTATTGCTAGCATGGCCAAAGCAGACGGGCACCCCACTGAGTTTGGTCTGCTGTAGGTTTCTGCCTGTAATTAAAAAAACACCTAAAAGAGTTTTTCCTTACCATCCATCCATCCATCCATCCATCCATCCATCCATCCATCCATCCATCCATCCATTTTCTTCCGCTTTATCCGGAGTCGGGTCGTGGGGCAGCAGCTCAAGCAAAGCCGCCCAGACCTCCCGATCCACACACACCTCCCCCAGCTCCTCCGGGGGGACCCCAAGGCGTTCCCAAGCCAGCCGAGAGACATAGTCCCTCCAGTGTGTCCTGGGTCTTCCCTGGGGCCTCCTCCCAATGGGACATGCTTGGAACACCTCTCCAGCGAGGCATCCAGGGGGCATCCGGAAAAGATGCCCGAGCCATCTCAACTGGCTCCTTTCGATGTGGAGGAGCAGCGGCTCGACTCCGAGCTCCTCCCGAGTGACCGAGCTCCTTACCCTATCTCTAAGGGCGCGCCCAGCCACCCTGCGGAGGAAACTCATCTCGGCCGCTTGTACTCGCGATCTCATTCTTTTGGTCATGAGCCAAATCTCATGACCATAGGTGAGGATCATAATGTAGATCGATCGGTAAATCGAGAGCTTTGCCCCCTACCCAGCTCTCTCTTCACCACGACGGTCCGATACAGCGACCGCATCACTGCAGATGCTGCACCGATCTGTCTATCGATCTCACGCTCCATCCGTCCCTCACTCGTGAACAAGACCCCGAGATACTTAAACTCCTCCACTTGAGGCAAGGACACTCCACCGACCTGAAGAGGGCAAAGCACCTTTTTGCTGTCGAGAACCATGGCCTTGGATTTGGAGGTGCTGGTCTTCATCCCGGACACTTCACACTCGGCTGCAAACTGCCCCAGTGCACGCTGAAGGTCCTGGTTTGACGGAGCCAACAGAACCACATTGTCCGCAAACAGCAGAGACGAGATTCTGTGGTTCCCAAAACAGACCCCCTCTACACCTAGAAATTCTGTCCATAAAGATAATGAACAGAGCCGGTGACAAAGGGCAGCCCTGGCAGAGGCCAACATGCACTGGAAACAGGTTTGACTTACTACCGGCAATGCGAACCAAGCTCCTGCTGCGGTCGTACAGGGACCAGATAGCCCTTAGCAAAGGACCCCGGACCCCGTACTCCCGGAGCACCCCCCACAGGGTGCCCCGAGGGACACGGTTGAACGCCTTCTCCAGATCCACAAAGCACATGTGGACTGGTTGGGTGAACTCCCATGAACCCTCGAGCACCCGATGGAGCGTGTAGAGCTGGTCCAGTGTGCCGTGACCAGGACGAAAGCCACACTGCTCCTCCTGAATCCGAGGTTCGACTATCGGTCAAATTCTCCTCTCCAGTACTCTGGAATAGACCTTACCGGGGAGGCCGAGGAGTGTGATCCCCCTGTAGTTGGAACACACCCTCCAGTCCCCCTTCTTAAACAGAGGGACCACCACCCCGGTGCTGGTGGAGAGCTGCTTCCACCCCCTGAGACGTCGGACGGTTTGCCAGAATTTCTTCGAGGCCGAACGATAGTCCTCCTCCATGGCCTTCCCGAACTCCTCCCAGACCCGCATTTTTCTTTAATATTTATTTCATTAATTTAAAAGAAAAACAGAAAAGCAAAAACAAAGCACCACAATACCAGAATGAAAAGGAGCAGAAAGAAGAACAAGTCTTGTGATTTCTGCCCCTTTTAACAATACAATCTTTCAATATCCAGCATCATAGTCAACATTATTTAACAGATTGCATTTCTTTAACTTGTCACATACCACTGACCCATTTCATAATTATGACCATTAATTGATTACATCTCTGACAGGTTACATTTAAACTTAAGACACTCCAAACATTATTAAAGCCCCGGTCACAACCCACCGTGCGTTTTTTTTCGCCGTACGTTTCTGCGGATGCCACGGCCACTACGTTTTTGTGAAAATGTATGGAGGCAGTAGCAAGAGGAGGGAGGGAGTACGTTCAACGCACGTCTCTAGGAGTGTAACGATAAAGAGAGATGACAGTAAGGCAGTGTGTGTGTGTGTGTGTGTGTGTGTGTGTGTGTGTGTGTGTGTGTGTGTGTGTGTGTGTGTGTGTGTGTGTGTGTGTGTGTGTGTGTGTGTGTGTGTGTTGGGGGAGGTGTCGCTTTTCTTTTTTTATGAGCGGGACCGGAGCGGCAGGTGTTTTTCGGCGTCGGCAATGAGCATGTCCAGCCTGCAGCGGTCAGTTGTACGAGTGTTTACTTGCCTCGAAAAGTTACAGCTAGTTAACAGACTGAAGCTGTGGAGTGTGTGTTGCTGACGTTTGGAAATAAAGTCCAAGTTCAAGTGAGAAGCTGCATTGTGCATGCAAGTCTGTCGGCCTCCAAATCCGTACTCCCTACGTACGGATTTGGTTAATTCAATAGTAATTGAAAGAAAATGTGCTGCTTTGAATCCGTACTGAGGCAGTACTCACAACGTGCGTCATCTGCACTGCTGGTGAATCCGCAGCCTGACCGCAGCGAAAGTTCTGCATGCACTAAAACCTCTACGGCGTGTCTGCGTGCTCCTAAATTCGTACTGAGGCAGTACTTACGAAGTACGGATCTCCAAATTTATCCCACATTTTTGCAAGTAGACTGCACGCACGTGCAAGTACGGCGGGTTGTGACCACGGCTTAACAGTTTACCTTTTTTTTTTTTTTTTGACTTTCTTGCAGCCCACTGACTTATTTTATAGTTTCATACTTACTTAATACATCTAATTTAATATATTTTTAAAATAATTTAAGCGACCTTAATTCTTTAATTTCTTTATTAAGATTGTTCCATAATTTGACACCATTTACTGCAATACCTTTACTTTGGTTCTAAATCTTGTTTTTTTTTTAAAGACTTCTATTCCTTTCAATTTATAACTACTTACTCTTTTTTCAAACATATTTTGAATGTTTGTTGGTAAAGTATTTTTATTAACTTGGTACATTGTTTGTAATATTTTCAAATCGACTAAATCATGAAATTTAAGTACCCTATACTTAATAAACAATGGATTAGATGGATCTCTAAAACCACTGTTACTAATCACTTTTAAAGCTCTTTTCTGCAAAATAAATAAAGGTTGTATATAGGTTGTATATGTTGATCCCCAGATTTCTACACAGTAAGTTAAATATGGGACAATCAATGAATTGTACAGTGTTAATAAACCATAACTATTTAATGAATATTTTACTTTATGCAAAACAGCAATGGCTTTCGCTATTTTTCCTTTTATGTAATTTATGTGTGACTTCCATGTAAGATCTTCATCAAACATGACTCCTAAAAATTTTGTTTCTTTTACCCTTTGTATATCCATTCCATCTATTTGTAATGACACATTATTTTTTTCGCTCTATCATTAAACAATATAAAATTTGTCTTATTAATATTTAGTGACAATCTGTTTATATCAAACCAATGTTTAACTTTTTCCAACTCCGTATTTATCACTTGTTCTACTTCCTGTATATCTGATCCAGAGTAAAACAGCGTTGTATCATCAGCAAATAAAATGCTGCCAAGCACATTGGATACATTCACAAAATCATTGATATACAAAATAAACAGTTTGGGTCCAAGTACCGATCCTTGTGGTACTCCATAAATAATGTTACACAATTCTGATTTGGTATTATTTATCTGAACAAACTGTTTTCTATTTTCTAAGTAGCTTTTTACCCACTGATGTGCAACACCTCTTATTCCATATTGTTGTAACTTGTGAAGCAATCTTGAGTGGTCTATAACATCAAAAGCCTTTTTCAGGTCGATAAAAATACTTACAAAATAATCCTTATTATCTATTGTTGTTGATGTTTTCTCTATTAGTTCCATAATTGCCATAGCTGTTAAATGTTTTGTTCTAAATCCATACTGAGCATTATTTAAAATATGATGTTTATCAATAAATTTATCCAATCTTGTCACAAAAACTTTTTCCATAATTTTAGAAAACTGTGGAAGCAATGATACTGGCCTGTAATTAGAAAAATTATGTTTGTCTCCATTTTTATATAATGGGACTACCTTAGCAATTTTCATTTCATCTGGAAAAATCCCAGTTGACAGAGACAGATTACAAATATAAGTAAATGGTTCAATAACAATTTCTGTTATACTTTTTACAGTCATCATGTCTAAATCTTCATGGTCAGTTGATCTTTTGCTTACACAGTTTTTTACAATATTTCTTATTTCATCTTTTTTCCACATTGTCCAGGAAAATACTATTGACTGTATTTACCAATGTACGTAATTTATCTTCTATTATTGGTTTATTTCTCACCAGACTTGATCCTACATTTGAAAAATAATCATTAAACCCATTTGCAACTTCTTTTATATCATATATCTCTTTATTTTCCTTAACAAAGTAATTTGGAATAGTTGCTTTCGCTCCATCACTTTTTATAATTCCCCATGTTACCCTCATATTATCTTTACTCTTATTTAGTTGTTCACTGTAATAATCTTTTTTTTTTGTTTCCTAATTATTGTTAATAGTTTATTTAAAAAATATATATTTAAAAAGCACCTGTATAAATAGTTTTTCTTTGCACAAGCATTTTTTATTCCCTTTGTCAGCCATGGTTTATTTACTCTTTTCTTACTAACTTCAATTAATTTACAATTTTTATTGTTTGATTTCATCAATATTTTCATAAATGAGTGATATGCTACATTAACATCACTGACATAAACTTCTTCCCAATTTTGATTTTTAAGGTCATATTTTAATGCCTCTAAGGCTTTTACTGACTTATCTCTTTTAAAGTTTATAACAGTTTTTTTCTTGTACCTATTTTTATATTTAAATATTGAAAAAACTGGTAAATGATCGCTAATATCTGTCATGAAGATCCCATTCTTGATAATTTCATCTGTTCTGTTTGTAAATATATTATCGATTACCGTTGCACTTTGCGATGTAATTCTGGTTAATTTTGTTATCAAGGGGAATAACCCCAAACTATACATTGAATTCACAAAATTCAATGTATAATATGTAAAAAAAAAAAAAAAAGTAAACTTAATAATGTTTGGAGTGTCTTAAGTTTAAATGTAACCTATCAGTGATGTAATCTATTAATTAATGGTCATAATTATGAAATGGGTCAGTGGTATGTAACAAGTTAAAGAAATGCAATCTGTTAAATAATGTTGACTATGATGCTGTATATTGAAAGATTGTATTGTTAAAAGGGGCAGAAATCATAAGACTTGTTCTTCTTTCTGCTCCTTTTCATTCTGGTATTGTGGTGCTTTTGTTTTTTGCTTTTCTGTTTTTCTTTTAAATGAATGAAATAAATATTAAAAAAAAAAAAAATCACTTAATCTTTGGCAACTGGAGCTTTCTATGTTAATGTTAAAGTCCCCACACATAAAAAGCGTTTTGTTTTTAATTTGATGGAATAATTCAATTATTTTATCTGTAAATTTCACAACACAAGAATCTGGTGCTCTGTATACACAACTGATTAGAATAGTCTTAGATGCTCTCCCGGAGGTGGGAGTTGAAGACCTCGCTGACAGAGGGTTCTGCCAGTCATTCCCAGCAGACCCTCACAATACGTTTGGGCCTGCCAGGTCTGACCGGCTTCCTCCCCTCCCAGTGGATCCAGCTCACCACCAGGTGGTGATCAGTCGACAGCTCAGCCCCTCTCTTCACTCGAGTGTCCGAAACACGTGGATGAAGGTCAGATGATACGACTACAAAGTCGATCATTGACCTCCGGCTCAGGGTGTCCTGGTGCCACGTGCACTTATGGACACCCTTGTGCTCGAACATGGTGTTCGTGATGGACAAACTGTGACTAGCACAGAAGTCCAACAACTGAACACTACTCGGGTTCAGATCGGGGAGGCCGTGCTTCCCGATCAGCCCCCTCCAGGTCTCACTGTCACCGCCCACTCAGATCGGGGAGGCCGTGCTTCCCGATCACCCCCCTCCAGGTCTCACTGTCACCGCCCACGTGGACATGGAAATCCCCCAGGAGACCAATGGAGTCCCCAGTTGGAGCGCTATCTAGTACCCCTCCCAGGGACTCCAAGAAGGTCAGGTACTCTGCACTGCTGCTCGGCCAGCTGGTTGAGACAACAGTGAGAGACTTGTTCCAGACCCGAAGGTATAGGGACGCGACCCTCTCGTTCACCGGAATGAATTCCAAAACATGGCGACTGAGCTGGGGAGCAATAAGCAATGCGACCCCAGCTCTCCACCTCTCCCCGTGGGCGCCAGAAAAGTGGAGCGTCCAGCCCCTCTCCAGGAGTTGGGTACCAGAGCCGAAGCTGTGCGTGGAGGTGAGCCCAACTATCTCTAGTCGGTATCTCTCAACCTCCCGCACAAGCTCAGGCTCCTTCCCCCCCAACGAGGTGACATTCCACGTCCCAACAGCCAGGGGCTGTGAGCGCGGACCGGGCCGCCGGGCTACCCGCCCTCGACCGCCACCCAGTCCTCTCTGCACCAGACCCCCATGGCCCCCTCTGCAGGTGGTGAACCCACAGGAGAGCGGGCCCACATCGCTCTTTCGGGCTGAGCCCGGCCGGGCCCCATGGGCTAAGGCCTGACCACCAGGCGCTCGCGCGTGACCCCAGGCCTGGCTCCAGGGTGGGGCCCCGGCTCCACCATACCGGGCAACGTCTTGGTCCTTGATTTTTTACTGGTCATGGGAGCTTCTGAACTGCCCTTAGTCTGACCCGTCACCTAGGACCTTTTTGCCTTGGGAAACCCTACAAGGGGCACAAAGCCCTCGAACATAGCTCCTAGGATCATCCGTGTACGCAAACTCCCCCACCACGATAAGGTGGCAGCTAGAGTTTTTCCTTATCATTGTCACCAATGTGCTTGCTCAGAAGGTAGAGAAGATTAGACCTTACTCTTGTGAAGCTCTTCAGGGTGGCTTCTGTAATTTGGCACTGCATAAATAAATTGAAGGACAAAGCCAGTAGTGTGAAGCACTCAGCGAGAATTGAACCCCTATCGCACAGAGACGAGAGCAGGGATAGCATATATGCAGGGAGAGCAAGCATATATGCATTTAAAAAACCCAGGAAATAGACACTCTAATAAAAGTGCAAGAAAAAGCCTCCAGAAAACAGCCGACTGACTATTCAGGATAATAATATACATTCAGTGCTCACAAATGAAACCATCATAATGACGCCAATCAACGAGTCACTTGTGATTTGCACAAATTAATGGCTGTTCACTTTGCTTTAAAAGAGAGCAGTGAAAATTAATATATTGCTCAGGAAACGTATCAACCACTAATTCACACTGCTTAAGTAGGTATTACAACCATGGAGTGTCTCTCCCTCATTTCATTTCATTTCAGTGGCGCTTTATTGACATGGGAAACATACGTTTACATTGTCAAAGCAAGTGTTACATAGAGCAACAAATAAAAATAAAAATAGAAATTAAGAAGATGTACATACAGTTAACAATATTCTACAGTAACCAAATGTGTAAACAGGAGATTTGGGATTGAAATAATCATAAAAATTGTGCTTTGGGTGTAAAAATATACTAGCCTATAAAATGTGTTATATTATACAACTGACATTGCCAGTTTAATCTTCTCTTTTGAGTTTATTTTTTTCATGTCATTACCAGCTCACAAACCTTGCTGCTGTGTTTGCACATTGTTGCACTTCACCCAACAGATACAGAAGTTTGTTGATGTTGGTCATGCTGTGAAAGTCTTTTTGGATGTTTGTGATCTGTGGGAAGTAAGTGTCTCTGATGTCTTGGTACAGCGGGCAGGTGGTTAGGAAGTGCAGCTTGGGCTCCGCCTGGTGTTGTGATCAGTGGGTGCCAGAGGCAAGACATAATCACTGTCAAGTTATTCTCAAGTCATCAATCTGCAAGTCCCAAGTCAAGTCTAAAGTCATTATGACTTAAGGCTTGACTTGGGACTTGCTGATTCATGACTTGAGGGTGACTTGATGGTGACTTCATCCCACCTCTGGTGGTTGCACAGTCTGTCTTCTCTGGGGAGCCAGGTCTGTCTGTGGTGGCCTTTCTCCACGGTGAGGCTGTGCTCACCGAGTCTGTACATGGTCAAGGATTTCCTGAGCTTTGGGTTGGTCACAATGCTCAGGTATTCTGCCACTGAGTTCTCTCTCTCTCTCTCTCTCTCTCTCTCTCTCTCTCTCTCTCTCCTCTCTCTCTCTCTCTCTCTCTCTCTCACTCTCCCCTCCTCTCTCCTCTCTCCTCTCCTCTCTCTCTCCCTCTTTCTCTCCTCTCTCTCCTCTCTCTCTCTCTCTAACTCTCTCTCTCCCCATCACTGCAGTAAATGACAAAATAAAATAACTAGAAGGGACTCAAAGAGTGTGAACCTCCTGCGAATGCCACATATTCCCCCCCAACAAAATACCGACTTTAACTTGCATTTAGCATCAAGGATCAAACCTCGCCAGATTTCAAGAGAACAAAAACAGGACTGTAGTCTACATGTATACATTTATTAGTTCATGATCGATACATTTGTTAATTCCATGCTCCTGATTGCTTCAATCTCCTTCCAAAATATGTTTGGGATCAAATTCAAAATAAAATCCCTGATTTTTCTAACACATTATCCATCTGGTCACCAAACTTCATGAACATCCTCGAATAACATTTTGAGTTAAATGTTGCTATGTGCCAAACGTTCTTCTGGATCTCAGTTCCAGAATACGTATGATCCAGATCATATTGAAAACTGCATCATTTATTTCCCGTTACATATCTGTCTATTCAGCATATTTCATTGAAATCCATGCATTACTGTTGCAGTCATCCTGCTAACAGACAAACTAACAGACAAACTGGACAAATGCCTGTGAAAATATTACCACCTTGGTGGAGGTAATAATATAATAAATTAATAAACAGAGAGATATATTTTCTGTTTCTTCTTGTTTTCCGTTTCTTCTGTTTGTAAAGAAATTCTTGTAAAATTTGTAAAAAACCTTGTAACTGTTAGAATGGCCTAAGCAGTGGGTCACCCCTCTGAGTCTGGTCTTCTTTAGGTTTCTTCCTCAGTATCATCAGCTGCCCCACTGTTGCCTGTGTGCTTGCTCAATGGGGTTGGTAAAGTTAGACCTTAATCGTGTGAAGTGCCTTGAGGCACTTCAATTGTGAATGAGTGATGTATACATAAAAATAAACTGAACTGAATTAAATTGAAATTGAGATGTGGAAGGGATATTTTAAGAAAAAACAAATATTCTTGAAGATTAAAATGACAAATTCATAAGAAAAAAAATTGTGTTTATGTGTTTACCTCATCACACCAGAGACGCTGCTGGTAAATGGAATGTCACAGATTCAAGTTAATGTGGTGGAACAGCATTGCGGAACATGGGTGCATTTTAGCATTATCTTGTCCCCTGAAGGACTAGTAGCTCCACCAAATTGGTACGGTAGGACACATGCACACAGTGGGAGCTAATTGTGACAAGCAGTGGCATCTGTAATAATAAGGACATTCCTTGATGACAAAAATATTTTCTTTTTCTTATAAATATGCAACTTTATCATCAGATTTTTTTTTCTCTCAAATTTATTACAAGAACTACAGAGATCAGTTTATTTGATTTTTTCACAAAGAGAAATAAGGTTTTTTTTTATTTTTGTGACAAATTAATGAAGAAAAAACATCAACAGTAAGAGAAATGTATGCAGAAATATGGGGTGCATAAATCCTTTGCACAGTAATGCATCCAGTTGTACTACAATGAACAGATATGAGATTGCTGGCTTCAGAGTTGGGTTCTGCGGGCTAATCAGGGATCGAGATTTCTTTGCCTTTTTCTTTCTCAGCTGATTGCTGGAATTCAAATGTGCTCCATTTTGCTGGCTGTTTGGGAATACTGCTTGCTTTTTTGTGCACTTTATTGTTCATTTAAATCAATCAAGTATAAATTTTAAATAAAATTAACAGAATTGTTTTATTTGTTTGACTGATTGGTTGATTAATTGATTGATTGATTGATTAATTTTAGAGCACTTGAATTATTTTGAGTACAAATATTTGCCCAGTTTTAAATAGATAAGTGGAGAAAATTCCAAACTGAAAGTTATATTTTCCTGAAAATTCTGGGGTTGTTTAAAACTTTTTCACAGTGTTAAAATTAAACAGTGCCCATTAGCTTATAATTCTGCCTCAGCGTTTTTGTAAAAAGCTGTTTTATTCAGTACCATGTACAACAACTTTCTCACTTACATTTTCGTTGTGTCTGTGTGTGTTTGTGACAGTGTTGCCGGATAGTCCCAATTTTCCCTACAGACGGTACGATCGCCTCCCTCCCATTAGCCAGTTTTCCATTGAGAGTGACTCAGACCTTTCAGAGACGGCAGAGCTCATAGAAGAGTACGAGGTGTTTGATCCATCCAGACCACGGCCTAAAGTCATCCTTGTCATCGGTAAAGAGACACGACGTCAACAAATAACAACATCAACAAAATACTTCCACAGCTGAGAAAGAATGGAAGTGGGTTGTGATCCATGTGCCTCAAATCTTTACACAATACAATGAAACCCATGAAGGGGAGCATACTGTGCAAAATTGATTTTCTTGTACCCATTGCAGTTAAGTAGTTGAGATTTTACAATAAAGACACAGTTGGGTTTAAAAGTATTTGGACAGTGACACTTTGTGTGTGTGTGTCTGTGTGTGTTTTCTTCTGTACACATTGTAAATGAAATGAAAAAAGATGTATTTAAGAACTGCAGCCAATTTTATATGTAGTCTCTGTAGTTTCAAAGTTTGAGAGTTTTATTTAAAGTACATTGTGGTGGTGCACATTGGCAAAATTACAAAAATTGTGTCACTGTACAACCACTTAGGTACCTGACTGTTTCCAAAATCCCCCAATGTTTGGGTATATGGTTGGGGGCTCTCTGGCTGTGGCACTTGGGTACAGTGAGACATTTCCCTGGGCACTGGCCTGCCTGGGTGTACGTGCATGGTGGGCTACTGTGTGGTGGTAGCGCTGTTGCCCTGTGGTCTCAAGGAGGTAGAGGATGGCTGAAGGGTGTAGGATGTGTCTTGGGTCAGCCAGGGGTGTGTGGTGGGGGTGGTGTGCTGTGGGGCCGTCTGAGCACCTCTAAAGTGGAAGTCATTTTTCTAGTAGTTCCTTGGCTGGCCACTTGAGCCTAGCTCCAAAACAGAGCACTTTCCGATAGGACTCCATGTTAAAATGTCCAACTTTAGAGCAGGAACAAACATGCTTACAGCCTGATACAAATGTTCCATGCTAATGGAGATAGCGCTTTTAGCAGCCGTCAGTAGGTCCACGTAAAGCAGGATTACAGAGGCAATAAATGGCACAACTTTTGCTGTCCCCACCAAAGCAAACCGTTAGGAGAACCACCACGCAGTCCCCAAAAATGTGATTTAGCTTGTGGTTCGTTCTCAGACATGTTTAGGCTTTTTCCGTCACACATGGAGCCACCCACGCTTCGTTGTGAATCAGTGCAGGCGGGGCTCTCAACATGGTGGCACCCAGAAAAGGGGATCATTTTGGCTGTTCTAGGTCTCTGTAGAAAACCAGTGGGTGACATCACGCAGGCTTTGTCCAGTCTATGGAGAAAACACAGCAAACAAATGAGTATTAATTAACTAGGCAGTAATACCCATGGGCATGAAGACAGTAAGGGCCACTGAGATCTGACTTTGACCTCAGCGACCTTGCCCTTCACCCAAATGACTAACCTAGGACTGACCTTATCGGAGGTGTTCTGGAATCCATCTAAGTGTGTGCCACATTAGGTCTAAATCAGAATACTGATTAAAAACAAATTACTTGGCTTTTGAAAAAAAAAAAGAGTTATTTAAGGGCAATTTCAAGGTCAACCTTTATTGATATACCAAGTTTGGCAGAACTCAGCAAAGTGACCTGGGAAAAGTAGACCAGGCAGAGATCACCTATGTATGTGTGCCACATTTGGTGCAAATCCGAGTGAGAATCTTAAATTTTGATTTTTGCGCAAAATGATGACCCAAATTAATTACCTCACCTGGACGGTTTCAGGACTCACGCATGTATGTGTGTGTGTGTGTGTGTGTGTGTGTGTGTGTGTGTGTGTGTGTCAAGTTTGGTGGCTACCAGAGTGAAAATAAAATTGTTGACCTTTGACCCCAATGGCTTTGTTCTTTGTCAAAACAAACCCTTGGAACGTTCTGTATTTGCTTCAGTGGTGATCTTAAAATACATGACTTCAATGCTGTGATGTTGTTAGTTTGCCTGTGCATCCTGCCAGCGTAGTTTTCGGGGTATTAGATTGTAGCCCCGCCCCCTGCTGTTATCAGCAGTGCAGATCTTGTTGAGTGTCACTCACTGTGTTAACCACACGCTCTTCTAATCTGATTTCCTTGATGGACCTGCAGTAACCTGTCATATAAATTCATTATTCTTTTAAATGTAGCATGACAGCTGTACAGAATGAATGATGGTTCTGGCTGAGCCAGATTGAAAATGAGTTGTTTATAAATCTTTCCAGAAAGAGGAATTTGTTTTTAAGAGCTTGAAATCCTTTTGTACTTGAATATACTTTGTTTTTTGATGTGTACCTGGGATGGTCACATTATACTAAGTGTGGCTGATTTATCCTTGCAGAACAAAACCAGCTCTCGTCTTGTCTTTGTGAGAATATTGTGTCCTATTTTAAGGGGAAAACAGTCTGACAGTAGCTGACGTCTCTTTCGAGTATTGCTCATCTGTCACCTTTGCAGAGAGAGACTAGACAAAAAGAAGTGCGCAGTCAGCAATCAGCACAGGGGACGAGGTTGAATGTTACAAAATATTTGGATATAAGATAAGGTGCACATTTTTAAAGCTATATCAATGATCCTTGTAGACAGGGCCAGCGCAACCTATAGGCAGTATAGGTAATTGCTAAAAGCGCTGCCCATCCGGGTGAGGGTGCTACGAATAAGGGAAACACATAAAGTGAACTTTCACTTTTCTTACTACTACTAAAAATACTAAAACTAGTTAATAAATAAATATAAACCCATATTGATTCATCTGGATAGCAAAGCCTATACTCAAGATGATGATAGTGTGGCGAGCGACATGGAAGAACGAAGAAGAAACAACAAAGACTGAGCTAGAGCCTTTGCCTTTTCTGCATTCTGCCACAAAGAGGTGCTACTACAACCCCTGGCAAAAATTATGGAATCACCGGCCTCGGAGGATGTTCATTCAGTTGTTTAATTTTGTAGAAAAAAAAGCAGATCACAGACATGACACAAAACTAAAGTCATTTCAAATGGCAACTTTCTGGCTTTAAGAAACACCATAAGAAATCAGGAAAAAAAATTGTGGCAGTCAGTAACGGTTACTTTTTTAGACCAAGCAGAGGGAAAAAAAATATGGAATCACTCAATTCTGAGGAAAAAATTATGGAATCATGAAAAACAAAAGAACGCTCCAACACATCACTAGTATTTTGTTGCACCACCTCTGGCTTTTATAACAGCTTGCAGTCTCTGAGGCATGGACTTAATGAGTGACAAACAGTACTCTTAATCAATCTGGCTCCAACTTTCTCTGATTGCTGTTGCCAGATCAGCTTTGCAGGTTGGAGCCTTGTCATGGACCATTTTCTTCAACTTCCACCAAAGATTTTCAGTTGGATTAAGATCCGGACTATTTGCAGGCCATGACATTGACCCTATGTGTCTTTTTGCAAGGAATGTTTTCACAGTTTCTGCTCTATGGCAAGATGCATTATCATCTTGAGAAATGATTTCATCATCCCCAAACATCCTTTCAATTGATGGGATAAGAAAAGTGTCCAAAATATCAACGTAAACTTGTGCATTTATTGATGATGTAATGACAGCCATCTCCCCAGTGCCTTTACCTGACATGCAGCCCCATATCATCAATGACTGTGGAAATTTACATGTTCTCTTCAGGCAGTCATCTTTATAAATCTCATTGGAATGGCACCAAACAAAAGTTCCAGCATCATCACCTTGCCCAGTGCAGATTCGAGATTCATCACTGAATATGACTTTCATCCAGTCATCCACAGTCCACGATTGCTTTTCCTTAGCCCATTGTAACCTTGTTTTTTTCTGTTTAGGTGTTAATGATGGCTTTCGTGTAGCTTTTCTGTATGTAAATCCCATTTCCTTTAGGCGGTTTCTTACAGTTCGGTCACAGATGTTGACTCCAGTTTCCTCCCATTCGTTCCTCATTTGTTTTGTTGTGCATTTTCGATTTTTGAGACATATTGCTTTAAGTTTTCTGTCTTGACGCTCTGATGTCTTCCTTGGTCTACCAGTATGTTTGCCTTTAACAACCTTCCCATGTTGTTTGTATTTGGTCCAGAGTTTAGACACAACTGACTGTGAACAACCAACATCTTTTGCAACATTGCGTGATGATTTACCCTCTTTTAAGAGTTTGATAATCCTCTCCTTTGTTTCAATTGACATCTCTCGTGTTGGAGCCATGATTCATGTCAGTCCACTTGGTGCAACAGCTCTCCAAGGTGTGATCACTTCTTTTTAGATGCAGACTAACGAGTAGATCTGATTTGATGCAGGTGTTAATTTTGGGGATGAAAATTTACAGGGTGATTCCATAATTTATTCCTCAGAATTGAGTGTGTCCATATTTTTTTCCCTCTGCTTGGTCTAATAAAGTAACCGTTACTGACTGCCAAATTTTTTTTTTCTTGATTTCTTATAGTGTTTCTTAAAGCCAGAAAGTTGCCATTTGAAAAGACTTTAGTTTTGTGTCATGTCTGTGATCTGCTTTTTTCTACAAAATTAAACAACTGAATGAACATCCTCCGAGGCCGGTGATTCCATAATTATTGCCAGGGGTTGTATTTTCACACAGCATAGAGACAATGGCAGTTGTCAAACACACTACACTTTACACTTATGGTAACAGCAACATGATACTCAACCAAACTGACTAAACCAATTGGAATACAAAACACAACAAATCAACAACACTAACACCATTGTTAAACCAACATGAACAACAATAACAACATTTAAAAAGTCAAAACCCCAAACTACCATAATGCATTTCAATACAACAGTTTACATTCCGCCATTGTGTCTGTGCTATGTGTAAAAAATAACAGCACCTCCTTGTGACAGAGTGCAGAAAAGACAAAAGCTCTGGCTCGGTCTTCATTCTTCCATGCAGCTCACGACAATAATATGATGAATAATTTTTTCCGTTGCATTGCATCCGGTAGTTAGCAGTGTTAATGTGCCTTCATCCACGATTTGCTAATTCCTAAGGCATTATGGGGTGAGGTTCACCTAAAGTGACCTACCCAAAATAAACTGTTGGGTGGGGATAGTTGGTAGAGGCTTTGAGCGGAGTTTCTCTCTGTCATTTTGACATGTATTGATTGTCAAGAAGAAAGTGTGGGTGGGTGGGGTGCCATTAAAATCTTGCCCTGGGCGCCAAATTGGTTTGTACACACCGGCCAGTTTTCTGTTTAATACAAACTTTTCCTTTATCGTTACATGAAAAGTTTCTCCAGAGTGCTTATTCCTTTGTTTTGCTATTATAATAAGCACCTAAAGCACCATTTCAAACTTTACACAAATTTTTCAATGGCTGTCAGGACATAAACATTAAATTTTTAATCAATTTCAATTTAATCAGCTTATAAAGCACCAAATTACAACAAAAGCCATCTCAAGGCACCTCACACAGAACAGTTCAACATAAAAAATTGAAATAATATAATCAAATTAAAAAATTCAAATACATAATTAAAATCAGAAGTAAAAGAATAAAACAGATAAAAAATAAAAACTATTCATAAGAAAGAGAATAAAAATAGGTTTTAAATCTTGACTTAAAAATGTCCACAGATTCCGACTACCTCACGGTCACAGGAAGACCGTTCCACAGAGCGGGTGCATGATAAGAAAAGGCTCTTTGACCCGCTGACTTCTTCTTCACCCAAGGAACAGAGAAGTCCCACATCCTGCGACAACTGGGCCGGCACTTAGAGTTCCACAAGATCGGACAGATAAGACGGCGCCAGTCCATGAACAACTTTATAAATCAATAATAAAACCTTAAAATCTGTGCTCACAGAGACAGGGAGGCAGTGTAAAGATGGGTGCCAAAATAGGTGTGATATGTTCAAACCTTCTGCTTCGTGTCAGAAGTCTGGCAGCAGTGTTTTGAAACCTGTGTCACGTGCATGCAGAAAGATCAGATTCAGGCTAATTCTCCTATTTAAGTGAACACGGACTAGTTGTTTCATCGTGGCCTTAAAATTATAGAAATGGGCTTGTTTCCAGAGGGTCATAAGTTTGAATTCCTGACCCAACCCTATCTCACGGCATTTTGTGATGGCATCAAGAAAAGTACATTAATCTCTTCGTTTGTGATACTGTCGCGAAAACCGGGAAAAGTGACGGGAGCACAAATTAATTTCATTATGGGGGCATGAAATGTGGGGTGAATTGGGGGGGGGGGGGGGTCTGGGGGTTTAGAATAGAATCTTTGTCATTGCACCTACATATATATATATATTATATATATATATATATAGATATATATATATATATATATAGATATATATAGATATATATATATATATATAGATATATATAGATATATAGATATATATATACACACACATACATACATACATACAATGAAATTGTATGTATATATGTATTATGGTTAAAGTTTCACATTACACGACTAAAGTTTTTAGCCTTGTACAGAGGAGGCCAATCTTATTTTAGTCAATGGACCACCACCTGATGGAGGAGGAAGGAAGGAGAGAGTTGTGGAGGGAGCAGGTGTTCCAGGACGGGAATAATCCATTGGAGATGTTTACAGATGCAGAGGTCGGGAGCGCTTCTCTGTTGCAGCGGACTCAGCCATGTTTGTAACACACGGATGAACCAGGAAATTAAGAAAACTGTTGCACATTGAAGGCATTTCTTGGCAACGGCACTCGCAATGCCGCTATGACCGTGAAAATCATCAACTAACGTAAGACGGCTAAGCTACAAGTTTAGCCATTGATGTGAAATGGAGATTAGACGAATAATGTTGGGTGACTAACCTTAGTCAACTAAGTAAGCTTAGTAGACTAAAAGATTAGACTGCTTTATGAAACTGGGCCCCGATGCAGTTGGGCATCTTGCATGGCAACAACCCGACACCAACACGATTGTGAATGGGTGAATGTGGTGTATTGCTTTTAAAAGATCAAAAAGAGCACTAATACAGCTCATTTGCCATTTAATTAATCAATATAAATCAGCATCTACCACATCTCCTGCTGTCTGGTGCTTTGTGCAGCATTTTTAGTGGAAAAGAGGATTTGTTAGCAAATGTAGGAGGTTCACACATACCTGTTTGTGTTTTCATACCCCACGCTTGCTCTTCTCCCCTGTGTATTCTTCCAAAAACCCACATTAGCAGTAACACACAGTCACTTTCACACATGTGCAGACACAAACAACCGAACAGACACAGTCACCCACACAGTCTGGGTTTCTCTGTCTAATACACACATGCACCCACGCACAAAGTCCTTCACACTCCAATACAATATCACAAATACACAAACACATAAGGATAAATTCCTCCCTAAACACTGACAGCTCTCACTCTACACCTGTAGGTGGCCCAGGCAGCGGCAAAGGAACGCAGTGCCTCAAGATTGCAGAGCGCTATGGCTTCCAGTATGTGTCCGTGGGCGAGCTGCTGAGGAAAAAGATGATCCACAATGCCACCAGCAACAGAAAATGGAGCTTGATCGCTAAAATCATCACCAACGGCGAGTTGGCACCACAGGTGTGTGCGTATGTGTGAAATGGAGAGAATATGACAAAAAGGATGAGTGTTGAGTGTGTCCACTCACTTCCAGGTCATTATCACAGCATCCATGTAACAGTGCACTAATTAGCAGTATGCAGATCAAAGGCATGCTGCAGAGAGCAGTACAACCATCTTATTAGCATCCGCCTTTGCTCGATAATGGCTCTGCCCTGGAAGAAAACAAGTGCACACACCCCGTGATGATTGCTCATTCAAACACAGTTTTCAAAATACACGCAGTTCCCATACACTTTGAAATGTTTGATTAGAAAGTTTATTAAAATTTTCATGTGTGGAGCTCGTTCAAGGCATTCAAATATAGTTGTGTGCACAGTCTTGGCCTTTACATCCTTGAGAAAGTATCATCAGCATTTCCAGAGAGGCTCATTGGCTTGTACTGTACAGAGATTATGGAGGAGCAGTCTTTAAAAACATGAATGCAAAATTTGGTGGCAAAGTCAGAAAAAAAACTATAAGTCCTTGGAGACCTCATCCTAAAAATCACCATACAGAGCAAGTTGAAAGTAGTGAACTTCCTAGATGCCACTCTTAACCTTACAAGCTGAAAATATTACTCATTCAGACAATACGACAACATACATCAATGTTGAGTCCAACTATCCTACTTCCATAATTAAACATATTCCAGCATCAATGAGCACAAAAATATTAGGATTATCTTGTGACTTAGATGAGCTCAACAAAACCTTGCAGTATTACACCAATGCCATCACATACAGCAGGTACAACAAAAACATCCAGAGTGTGAAAAATCATAGCCGAGGGAACCAAAAGAAAAGAAATAGATCAAAAAACATCATCTGCTTTTATCTGTTTTACAGCCAAATTTTCAGATAACTGTCACAAGGTCATTCCTACAAGTTAGTTAAGAAACATTTCACAAGGTCACATAAACTCCAAAAAATAGTCAACAGGAAAGATGTTAATGTCAGCTACAGCACAACTGACATACACGGAGGTTTCCACCCAAAGTCCAGCACCCTGAGGCTCTATGAGCAATGCAAGGAGGGAGGGTGAGGATTAGTGAGTGTCAGAGCCACAATCCAGGATGAGATGAGGAGCATCCAAGAATACGGCCCCTTGAGATCAGTTGCTACAAAAATGCCTCAGGCAGCTGAAGACAGATGGTGATAAGGGACAGGAGGAGGAGATATCATGGAAGACCAAGCCCCTTCATGGGATGTACCATCAACAGACAGAGAAAATGGGTGACATCAAGAAGACCTATCAGTGGCTAGAAAAGGCTGGTCTAAAGTACGGCACAGAGGCTGTGATCATGCCAGCACAAGAACAAACCCTAAACACCAGATCCATAGAGAGAGGAGTCTACCGCGGCTGACAATTCAATTTAATTCAATTTATGTAGTTTATATAGCGCCAAATCACAACAAAGCTGCCTCAAGGCGCTTCACACAAGTAAGATCTATTGTTATCAACCCCTAGAGCAAACACACAGGCGACAGTGGCAAGGAAAAACTCCCTCTGATGATATTGAGGAAGAAACCTCAAGCAGACCAGACTCAAAGGGGTGATCCACTGGTTAGGCCATTTTACCAAAAAGGTTTACAATACAGAACACAACAACAATTGATGAGAGTCCATACAGGCATCCAGTACACCATGGGGAGGGGGTTGGGGAACCAAGGACCCAGCACATAGTAGCAGGATGCAAGATGCAAGATGAGACAGCATACACTGAGAGGCACAACCAAGGGTCGGGAATCATGTACAGGAACATCTGTGTTGCATACGGATTAGAAGTCCCGAAGTCCTGATGAGAGACAACACCAAAGGTGGTTGAGAACAACAGGGCAAAGGTCATGTGGGCAGAGCCGGCCCAAGGCATACGCCAACTACGCGGTCGCTTAGGGCCTCCACGCCACCAGGGGGCCCCGAGAGCACTGAGACGTTGTGATAAAAAAGTAAATATATACATGAAATTAAAATAATACTGAATAATTTAAACGAAATTGTATTACACCCGAAAAAAATAAATTCATTTTGACAAAATACCAATACTAGGTTAATTGATGCCTCCTGTTGGCTGCTGCCACCGTTGGGCAAATTTAGATGCACCGCTTGGGTCAGGTGGTCGATGACTAATCGTGAGGAAGGAAGTGAGTGCAAGTCACAGAAAAGAAATTATCCCTCTGGAGCGGAGAAAAGAAAAAAGTAGTTGGAAGACGAGAAAAAACAACAAAACAAAGGTAGGTTTGCATGTCCAATATTACAATTTTTGTTGTCATTATTTGCGAAATGCTCCGTTTGTTTAGTGTAAAGTGCTTTAGGTGTCTTAAAGTCAGAGGCGATTGCTCTAAGACTGCAAGGGAAGCTCAGCTTCCCCTAAAATGTCAAAAAATAAGTGATCAAATACTGTTGTGTGTACATGTCATTGACTAAATATGCGCTACAACGCGCTCAACTTTTTTTCAGAATCAGCTTCTTATCACTGGTAACGACGCGGCTTTCCACTCACTCAAACCCGCAGATTCACAGTGCTTTAAACAGTGGGGACACTGAGCGTCCACAGAGTTCAATAGCGACACAAAGCACACAGCGAAACGAGACGAGTCATTGGATAAATGCTGGGCTTTGTCCCGCCCATCAGATGCTCAGCGTGTCTGGGAGTCTATGGGGCAGTGGGCTGGCCCGGACGCTAAGCTTCTGCATTATGATTGGATGATCTGTCTGAGGCTGAATCCCTTTTTGATTTGCGAAATGAGCGAATCAGCGATCTTTTGGTGTAAACATCCGTGGGAGCATTTTCATTCTGTTCTGAGTTGAACCGGAGACTTTCCTAATCCTCTTAGCAGCATTTTCTTTGTTAAAAACGACTAGCGACAAATCAAGCTTCTATTTCTAGTGGGGTTTTTTTTTTGGTAGCTGCTTGTGTTTGGAGACCGACTTCTATCACTCTTTCTGACTTCTATCGCAGTTTCTGTCCCTATCAAATCAAATCAAATCAATTTTATTTATATAGCGCCAAATCACAACAAACAGTTGCCCCAAGGCGCTTTATATTGTAAGGCAAAAGCCATACAATAATTACAGAAAAACCCCAACGGTCAAAACAACCCCCTGTGAGCAAGCACTTGGCGACAGTGGGAAGGAAAAACTCCCTTTTAACAGGAAGAAACCTCCAGCAGAACCAGGCTCAGGGAGGGGCAGTCTTCTGCTGGGACTGGTTGGGGCTGAGGGGAGAGAATCAGGAAAAAGACATGCTGTGGAAGAGAGCAGAGATCAATCACTAATGATTAAATGCAGAGTGGTGCATACAGAGCAAAAAGAGAAAGAAACAGTCTAAGTCTATAGCAGCATAACTAAGGGATGGTTCAGGGTCACCTGATCCAACCCTAACTATAAGCTTTAGCAGAAAGGAAAGTTTTAAGCCTAATCTTAAAAGTAGAGAGGGTGTCTGTCTCCCTGATCCGAATTGGTTTGAGCAGCGGGTGCTGCTGAGCTCCTCCACCGTCACAAAGCACTCACAGGCGGACACACTAGCCTCGCGCCAGTCGTAGCAAGCTGCACATAATGGCAGACAATTTGAATGTTGTGGACCGAATTTTGGCAAAGTCATTTGATATTCTTCCTTACGAAGAAAAACTTCGAGTTAAACAGCAGGGCAGATCAACTCCTCAGATTAATTTGGTTCAAAAGGTGGAGAAAAGTAGCTCAGCTCTCAATGGTTTGCAGGCCAAAGTTAAAGCAATAGCCCCCAGTGCAATGTTTGTGCATTGCTATGCACACACATTGCTGTTATGTTGTGGATTTCTATGTTCATTTTGGAGATTATTTAAGTATTGTATTTATTATTTAAGTAGTTAATTTTGATTACAACTTTATTTTTTTGTAAGATAATGTGAATGTCATTTGATTCTATTTTGTATTTGGATATTGAACATTTTGCACACCATTGCACATCTGAAAGAAATTAAACTATTTAACGTGTTTACTATAAATGCAGTCTCCTGCCTGCTGATGCTACTTTCAAATAGTTAAATTAATGAGCCATACTTATACATCACTCTGTATGTAGAAGTTAATTAAAACATATTTATGAGTTTGCTACCCCTTTAAGGTTAAAAACAAGAATGACACCTGTATGATGTAAGATAATTAGAAATAATGCTAATGATTGTGGGCACGTTACACACATAACAGTGTAGCCTATGGAATAATGAGGCATCTGGTGCTGAGGTGATGGTAGGGGGGCCCCAAATGAAATTCTGCTTAAGGCCCCATAAAGGCTTGGACCAGCCCTGCATGTGGGACTTCAAATTCCAGACAAGCAGCTGCTGGCCACCCAACCAGACAGAGTGGTGGTTAACAAGAGAGAGAAAATTGCAGTTGTGATCGATGTGGCAATCCCAGCTGACAGCAACATCAGAAGGAAGGAGCACAAGAAAATAGAGAAATACCAAGGACTGAAGGGGAAACTGGAGCAGATGTGGAAGGTAAAGTCCTAAGTGGTCCCAGTAGTAATAGGAGCAATAGGAGCTATAACCCTCAAATTAGAAGAGTGGCTCCAGCAGATTCCAGGCAAAACATCAGTGATCTCTTTCCAGAAGAGTACAGTACTAGGAACAGCTAAGATACTGTGCCAAACCCTCAAACTCCCAGGCCTCTGGTAGAGGACCTGAACTTGAGCACACACACACACACACACACACACACACACACACACACACACACACACACACACACACACACACACACACACACACACACACACACACACACACACACACCACCCTCCCCGGGGGGATTGAGAGGGAGATTTTTATGTATATAAACTAATTAAATCATAAAATAAATATTTGTTGGCAGAAAGCACACATTGACACTTATTTGCAAATGGCAGAGAAGAGTGCACTTGTTCACGTGTGCATGTGCTTGCTTGCATGAGTCTGCACATGCATCTCACAATGTTCCTTGCCTTGAAAGTTTTACAGAAGCTACTGTGACAGTTTCGTGCACGCGTCGTGCATGAGCGTGTACAAAACTGTCGCAGTGTGAACACAGTGTGAGGAACTGGAGTATGTGTAACTACATTATGCAGCTGCTGTGAAAAAAACAAAAATTACATGCCACCCACAGGATTCGAACCTGCAATGTACAATTTCAATTTCAATTTATTTTCATTTATATAGCGCCAAATCACAACAGAGTTGCCTCAAAGCGCTTCACACAGGTAAGGTCTAACCTTACCAACCCCCAGAGCAACAGTGGTAAGGAAAAACTCCCTCTGAGGAAGAAACCTCAAGCAGACCAGACTCAAAGGGGTGACCCTCTGCTTGGGCCATGCTAAAAACATAAATTACAGAACAATTCACAGAACAATTCACGGATGAATATACAAGAAATGCTATTGGCGCACAGGACAGGAGGATCGCCAACACGAATACAACTCCCATCTCTGGATGGAGCTGCACCTTAAACAGAGAGAAAAAAAACAGAATCAGGCATCAGAAAGACAAAAAAATACTGTATAATTTGCCAGCATTAAACAACAAGAAAAACAGAGAAATACTAAGGTGATCACCGGCCACTAGCCCTAAACTTCACTAAAAGACCCAGAATTTAGGTAAAGTTGAGGCCGCGCCCGCTCCAATTACTAATAAATGAATTAAAAGAGTAAAAAGCGTAAAACAAAACTGTACCAGTATGCTAGCCATATGAAAGGGAAAATAAGTGCGTCTTAAGTCTGAACTTGAAAGTCTCCACAGAATCTGACTGTTTTATTAAGGCAGGGAGATCATTCCACAGAACAGGGGCATGATAAGAGAAAGCTCTGTGACCCGCAGACTTCTTATTCACCTTAGGGACACAAAGTAGTCCTGCACCCTGAGAACGTAAAGCCCAGGCCGGTATGTAAGGTTTAATTAGGTCAGCTAGGTAGGGAGGTGCTAGGCCATGAATAATTTTATAGGTTAGTAGCAGAACCTTAAAATCTGATCTCACTGGGACAGGAAGCCACTGAAGGGATGCCAAAATGGGTGTAATGTGGTCGAACCTTCTGTTTCGTGTCAAAAGTCTGGCTGCAGCATTTTGAACCAATTGGAGACCCCTAATGCTAGACTGCGGTAAACCAGAAAATAGAACATTGCCGTAGTCCAATCTAGAAGAGATAAATGCATGGGTCAGGGTCTCAGCATCAGCCATAGACAGGATGGGATGAATCTCGCTATATTTCGCAGGTGGAAGAAAGCAGTCCTAGTAATATTTCTAATGTGGAGGCCAAAGGACAATGAAGGATCAAAAATTACCCCAAGGTTCTTCACTTTGTCAGTGTGATGTATGACACACGAGCCGAGGCTGAGCATTAACTGGTCAAATTGATGCCCATGTCTCACTGGACCAAGAACCATCATTTCAGTCTTATCAGAGTTTAAAAGTAGGAAGTTTATAGACATCCAACTTCTCACTGCTGCAAGGCAGTCTTCTAAGGATTTTATGTGAACAAGATTACCAGCAGTTATCGGCATGTATAACTGAGTATCATCTGCATAGCAGTGAAAGGTAATCCCAAAACACCGCAATATGTGCCCAAGGGGTGCTATATAAAGGGAGAAAAGCAGGGGGCCTAAGACAGACCCCTGTGGAACCCCAAATTTCATGTCACTAAGGTTAGAGGTAGTGTTACTGTACAAAACACAGTGACAACGACTGGTCAAGTATGACGTCAGCCATGTAAGGGCACTCCCAGTAATCTCAAAATGATTTTCCAGCCGATCAAGTAGAATATGATGATCCACTGTATCAAATGCAGCACTGAGATCTAACAGCAACAGAACCGTAGTGGTGTCCGAATCCATTGCAAGCAGAACATCATTCACCACTTTAGTGAGAGCCGTCTATGTGGAATGATATTTTCTAAAAGCAGACTGCAGTGGCTCAAAGAGATTATTCTCAGTAAGATCTATGAGCTGCCGTGAAACCACTTTTTCCAGAATTTTAGAGAAAAATGATAGATTTCATATCGGCCGATAGTTTGTCAATACACTAGGGTCAAGATTAGGTTTCTTAAGTAATGGTTTAATCACTGCAGATTTGAATCATTTAGGAAGAGATCCAGAAGTTAAAGAAAGATTAATAATTTCCAGCACAGTCGGCCCAAGAGTGGGCCACAGGTCCTTAAACAGTTTTGTTGGTATAGGATGAAATAAACAGGTTGTGCTTTTTGTTGACATTCCGAGTTTTGTCAGCATGCCTAGTGAGATACTGTCAAATTCTGTAAATCTAGGTAATACTGTTGGGAAAGTGTAAGACACGCACCCACACAGGGGGCGTAAATGAACGGACAATAGAGATGCCAATGAATACAATTTAATATTGCAAAATGTGCACTACAGGTCAAATACTGCTTTAGTCTGTCAATCAAAAGTTCCACAAGAAGATGACGTGTGGACAGGCCCGAGGATAGGAGATGCCTTATCCAGAGAAGAGCCGGGACCCACAAGGTTCCACCGCGAACGGAGACCTGCAACACACCGGAACCGCCAAATCCTGAGTCCCCAGGTGGCCACTGCTCCCAGCTGTCAGATCTGGTACTGCTGGCAGGAAAAACAAACAGGTTACGGTGGGTGTGTGTACACCTAGCAAAACAGTCAGCAAAACTACAGTACCTTCCTGATGGAAAAAACCTCCACCTCCAAACACAGGAACACAGAGTACGTGCAGTGCCTTATGTAACACTTAACAAGTCTGGAGCGAGGAGTGGGTACGCCAACTCCTTCCAACTTCCAAAAACTCGGCTACAAGCTGCAAGTGTACAAAAAGGTTAATGACTGCAAAAAGCTCTGCTGCAAAAACGTGTGCGTACGGCACCGAACGGCTGAGTAGTTTACCTGTCTGGTAAGCTGATAACTCGGCAGAGTTGTGGTGTTTCTTCCAGGCTTTTATGGGATGTGGTGATGATGACTGATTTCGACAGCTGTCAGCTCCGGGCTCCTGGGGCTCCTGTGAGGCGACTACACCCTCTGGTGCCTGAAACCCGACAACAGGCAGGGAGCCCTCTGGTGGTGAGCCAGCAGTACCTCCTCTTCAGGCTGCCCACACAATAGGACACCCCCCTCAACGGGCGCCTCCTGGCGCCCGACCAGGCTTGTCGGGATGTCACTGGTAGAACTCCGCCAGGAAGGCTGGATCCAGGATGAAGCTCCTCTTCACCCAGGAGCGTTCTTCGGGTCCGTAACCCTCCCAGTCCACCAGATATTGGAGGCCCTGACCCCTCCGGCGAACATCAAGGAGCCTGCGAACTGTCCACGCAGGCTCGCCGTCGATAATGCGGGCAGGAGGCGGCGCTGGTCCGGGGGTGCAGAGGTCCGAGGTGTGGTACAGCTTTATTTTAGAGACATGAAATACGGGGTGAATGACCTTGATGATAGGGTATGGTCCGATGTATCTGTCCATTAGTTTTGGCAAGTCCGTATGCAGAGGTATGTTTTTGGTTGAAAGCCAAACCTCCTGCCCGGGCTGGTATGCGGGGGCCGGGGTACGTCGGCGGTCCGCATGGCTCTCAGAAGGGCAGAGTGGGCTGTGCCCCACACCCGACGGCACCTTCTGAGGTGGGCCTGGACCGAGGGGACCCTGACCTCTCCCTCCACAGGTGGAAACAATGGGGGCTGGTACCCCAAAACACACCTCGAATGGGGAGAGGCCGGTAGCCGATGATATTTGGCTGTTGTGGGCGTACTCGATCCAGGCCAGATGTTGACTCCAGGCCGTCGGGTGCGCAGAGGTTACACACCTTAAGGCCTGTTCCAGATCTTGGTTAGCCCGCTCTGCTTGTCCATTTGTCTGTGGGTGGTACCCGGACGAGAGGCTCATGGTGGCCCCCAGTTCCCTACAGAAACTCCTCCAGACTTGCGAGGAGAACTGGGGACCACGGTCTGAGACGATGTTTGTGGGGATACCATGCAGACGCACGACGTGGTGGACCAGGAGGTCTGCAGTCTCCTGGGCTGTCAGGAGCTTCAAGAGGGCCATGAAGTGGGCCGCCTTGGAGAACCGGTCCACTATTGTCAAGATGGTCATCATACCCTGGGACACAGGGAGACCCGTGACGAAGTCCAGGCCTATATGGGACCAGGGGCGTTGAGGCACGGGCAACGGCTGGAGGAGTCCTTTTTCCTGCTGGTGTACAGCCTTGCCCCTGGCGCAGATAGTGCAGGCCCAGACATACTCCCGGACATCGGTTTCCAGTGACGCCCACCAGAAACGCTGCCGGACCACTGCCACGGTCCTTCGCACCCCTGGATGGCAGGAGAGCTTGGAACCGTGACAGAAGTCCAGGACCGCAGCTCTTTCCTCTGGTGGGACGTACAGTCGGTTAGATGGTCCATTGCCGGGGTCCGGGTGTCACGTCAGGGACTCCCTGATGATGTTTTCCACGTCCAACGTGAAGGTGGCAACGATAGTGGATTCCGGGATGATGGTGTCAGGTGGATCCGACAGCTCTGTTCTGACCTCCTCTTCATGCACCTGGAACAGTGCGTCAGACCATTGGTTTTTGGTCCCGGGGCGGTATGTAATCTGGAAGTCAAAACGACCAAAGAACAGTGACCAACGGGCTTGCCTGGGGTTCAGACGCTTAGCGGTCCGGATGTATTCCAGGTTCCGATGGTCAGTGAAAACCGTGAATGGTACCACAGCTCCCTCCAACAAGTGTCTCCACTCCTCCAGGGTCTCTTTCACCGCCAGGAGCTCCCGATTGCCGACGTCATAGTTCCGTTCTGCTGTGGTTAACCTGCGGGAAAAATAGGCACAAGGGTGGAGGACCTTGTCGGACTCCCCGCACTGGGACAGCACGGCTCCTATCCCTGAGACAGAGGCGTCCACTTCAACAACAAACTGGCAGCTAGGATCGGGCTGCACCAGAACTGCCGCAGTCGAGAACCGGCATTTCAACTCCCTAAACGCGGCTTCGCACCGATCCGACCAGGTGAAGGGGACTTTTGGGGAGGTCAGGGCTGTCAGGGGACCAACCACCTGACTGTAGCCCTTAATGAACCTCCTATAGAAATTTGCGAAGCCGAGGAACTGTTGCAGCTTCCTATGGCTTGCCGGTTGGGGCCAATCTCTCACCGCCGCTGCCTTGGCCGGATCAGGTGCGATGGAGTTGGAGGAGATGATGAACCCCAGGAAGGACAAAGAAGTATGGTGGAACTCGCACTTCTCGCCCTTCACAAACAGCCGGTTCTCCAACAACCGCTGCAGGACCTGACGTACATGCTTCACATGGGTCTCAGGATCCGGGGAGAAGATGAGGATATGGTCCAGGTATACGAAGATGAACCGATGCAGGAAGTCCCGCAAGATGTCATTTACCAACGCTTGGAACGTCATGGGGGCGTTAGTGAGGCCGAACGACATGACCAGGTACTCAAAGTGACCTAACGGGGTGTTAAATGCCGTCTTCCATTCGTCTCCCTTCCGGATCCGAACCAGGTGATACGCATTTCTAAGGTCCAGTTTTGTGATCATTTTGGCTCCATGCAGGGGCGTGAACACTGAATCCAACAGAGGCAACGGGTATCGATTGTGAACCGTAATCTCGTTCAGCCCTCTGTAATCAATGCATGGACGGAGTCCGCGTCCTTCTTGCCCACAAAAAAGAAACCTGCACCTAACGGGGAGGAGAGTTCCGGATTAACCCGGCAGCTAAAGAGTCCCGGATATAGGTCTCCATTGATTCTCTCCGATTGTTCTGTCTGAGTTATTTTCATTAGTTACTTCATCCAAACCATCAACATGTTTATTAGACCCCATTCCTACCAGGCTGCTCAAGGAAGCCCTACCATTATTTAATGCTTCGATCTTAAATATGATCAATCTATCTTTGTTAGTTGGCTATGTACCACAGGCTTTTAAGGTGGCAGTAATTAAACCATTACTTAAAAAGCCATCACTTGACCATTATAGGCCAATCTCCAACCTTCCTTTTCTCTCAAAAATTCTTGAAAGGGTAGTTGTAAAACAGCTAACTGATCATCTGCAGAGGAATGGTCTATTTGAAGAGTTTCAGTCAGGTTTTAGAATTCATCATAGTACAGAAACAGCATTAGTGAAGGTTACAAATGATCTTCTTATGGCCTCGGACAGTGGACTCATCTCTGTGCTTGTTCTGTTAGACCTCAGTGCTGCTTTTGATACTGTTGACCATAAAATTTTATTACAGAGATTAGAGCATGCCATAGGTATTAAAGGCACTGCGCTGCGGTGGTTTGAATCATATTTGTCTAATAGATTACAATTTTTTCATGTAAATGGGGAATCTTCTTCACAGACTAAAGTTAATTATGGAGTTCCACAAGGTTCTGTGCTAGGACCAATTTTATTCACTTTATACATGCTTCCCTTAGGCAGTATTATTAGACGGTATTGCTTAAATTTTCATTGTTACGCAGATGATACCCAGCTTTATCTATCCATGAAGCCAGAGGACACACACCAATTAGCTAAACTGCAGGATTGTCTTACAGACATAAAGACATGGATGACCTCTAATTTCCTGCTTTTAAACTCAGATAAAACTGAAGTTATTGTACTTGGCCCCACAAATCTTAGAAACATGGTGTCTAACCAGATCCTTATTCTGGATGGCATTACCCTGACCTCTAGTAATACTGTGAGAAATCTTGGAGTCATTTTTGATCAGGATATGTCATTCAAAGCGCATATTAAACAAATATGTAGGACTGCTTTTTTGCATTTACGCAATATCTCTAAAATCAGAAAGGTCTTGTCTCAGAGTGATGCTGAAAAACTAATTCATGCATTTATTTCCTCTAGGCTGGACTATTGTAATTCATTATTATCAGGTTGTCCTAAAAGTTCCCTAAAAGCCTTCAGTTAATTCAAAATGCTGCAGCTACAGTACTGACGGGGACTAGAAGGAGAGAGCATATCTCACCCATATTGGCCTCTCTTCATTGGCTTCCTGTTAATTCTAGAATAGAATTTAAAATTCTTCTTCTTACTTATAAGGTTTTGAATAATCAGGTCCCATCTTATCTTAGGGACCTCGTAGTACCATATCACCCCAATAGAGCGCTTCGCTCTCAGACTGCAGGCTTACTTGTAGTTCCTAGGGTTTGTAAGAGTAGAATGGGAGGCAGAGCCTTCAGCTTTCAGGCTCCTCTCCTGTGGAACCAGCTCCCAATTCAGATCAGGGAGACAGACACCCTCTCTACTTTTAAGATTAGGCTTAAAACTTTCCTTTTTGCTAAAGCTTATAGTTAGGGCTGGATCAGGTGACCCTGAACCATCCCTTAGTTATGCTGCTATAGACGTAGACTGCTGGGGGGTTCCCATGATGCACTGTTTCTTTCTCTTTTTGCTCTGTATGCACCACTCTGCATTTAATCATTAGTGATCGATCTCTGCTCCCCTCCACAGCATGTCTTTTTCCTGGTTCTCTCCCTCAGCCCCAACCAGTCCCAGCAGAAGACTGCCCCTCCCTGAGCCTGGTTCTGCTGGAGGTTTCTTCCTGTTAAAAGGGAGTTTTTCCTTCCCACTGTCGCCAAGTGCTTGCTCACAGGGGGTCGTTTTGACCGTTGGGGTTTTACATAATTATTGTATGGCCTTGCCTTACAATATAAAGCACCTTGGGGCAACTGTTTGTTGTGATTTGGCGCTATATAAAAAAATTGATTGATTGATTGATTGATTGATTCGCGCTCAGGGCGTGAGAGGTTGTACAGTCTACTGGACGGATACTCTGCGCCCAGAATCAAATCAATGGCACAATCATACGGTCGGTGCAGGGGAAGGGTGAGCGCCAGATCTTTGCTGAAAACGTCAGCAAGATCATGGTACTCGGTTGGCACCGCCGTAAGATTGTTGGGGTCACGGACCTCCTCTTTAGCAATTGTACCGGGTGGGACCGAGGATCTTAGACACTCCCGGTGGCAAGTTTCGCTCCATTGAGCCACAACCCCAGTCGGCCAATCAATCCAGGGATTGTGCTTACTCATCCATGGATAACCCAAAATAATTCTTGAGGTAGAAGGTGTTACATAAAACATAATCTCCTCCCTGTGGTTTCCAGACACAACCAGTGTTAAGGGCTGTGTCTGGTGTGTTATTAATGGAAGAAGGGTGCCATCTAGTGCCCGTACCTTCAATGGAGAAGGAAGGGCCACTAGAGGGAGCCCTACTTCCTTAGCCCATCTGCTATCAAGCAGATTCCCTTCTGACCCCATGTCGATAAGTGCTGGGGCATGAAGGGTTAAATCCCC
This sequence comes from Thalassophryne amazonica, assembly GCF_902500255.1. Classification (NCBI taxonomy): domain Eukaryota; kingdom Metazoa; phylum Chordata; class Actinopteri; order Batrachoidiformes; family Batrachoididae; genus Thalassophryne; species Thalassophryne amazonica. The sequence goes on from NC_047114.1 coordinate 71,918,457, forward strand.
ACAGAGGATCATAACTGGGACTCTTGCGGATTTTCGTGCATTCCCCGCGTGTGTGTTGTGACCCACCCTTAGCCCAGTCTCTAAAGGCGAGTGTTGGTGCTTTGGCCGCTTGGGGCAATTCTTCTGCAAATGCTCACTCGAGCCGCAGATAACACACTCTCCACGGGCCAGCCTCCTTTGTCTGTTTACTGATATCATTTTGGTCCTGCTCGTTTCCATGGCAACGTCAGCTGTAGGAGCTGTAGGAGCTGTTGTCACGCGGAGCGCTCTGGCTTTGGAGCGTGGGGAAGGCGGCGCTGATTCAGACCCGGAAGGGGGAGGGACGGCTTGTGCCCGGCCACGTCCTTCGTCTCGCTCCCGTCGACGTTCTTCTATTCAGTTGTCTAACTGTATAACGAGGTTGATAAACCTGTCTAATTCCCGCGGCTCGTCCTTAGCCACCAGGTGCTCCTTAAGGACCGGAGACAGTCCATTTACAAAGGCGGCGCGGAGCGCTACCGTATTTCAGCTGGCTCTTGCTGCCACGACGCGGAAGTCGACAGCATACTCAGCGGCGCTCCAACACCCCTGTCGTATCGACAGCAGCACGTTTGAAGCAGTTTCGCCTCGATTCGGGTGATCAAACACCTGTCTGAACTCCCTGACAAACCCAGTGTATGTCGTTAGAAGCCATGAACTCTGTTCCCAAAGCGCCGTAGCCCAGGCGCGTGCCTCACCTCGAAGCAAATTAACGACATAAGCCACCCGGCTTGATTCTGACGCGTACATTACGGGACGTTGTGCAAAGACGAGCGAGCACTGCATTAAGAAGTCCGCGCACGTCTCAACACAACCTCCGTATGGCTCCGGGGGGCTAATGTATGCTTCAGGGGATGGGGGGGGGGGGGGTCGTTGAATGACCACTGGAGGGTCTCTGTTCAGCAACAGGTCCGCAGGAGGAGGAGCAGCAGCCGCGCTCTGTGTGCACGCTTCCACCTGAGTGGTGAGAGCCTCCATCCTGCGATAGAGCAGTATGTTCTGCTCGGTCACCAAATCCAGCCGAGCAGTGAGGGTGGTTAATATTTGCTGCAACTCACCCAACCTGCCTCCTGCTGAAGCCTGTACACCTTGCATCTCCATTGATTGTTCAACGTATGGTATGTGCCCCTCGGAATCCATGACGTGTGGCCGAGTTATCCTGTTGGGAAAGTGTAAGACACGGACCCACACAGGGGGCGTAAATGAATGGACAATAGAGATGCCAATGAATACAATTTAATATCAGCTGTCAGCTTCGGGCTCCTGGGGCTCCTGTGAGGCGACTACGCCCTCTGGTGCCTGAAACCCGACGACAGCAGTACCTCCTCTTCGGGTGGCCCACACAACAAATACCTCAGTAGTGGCGCCCACATCAGTAGCAGGGTGTAGTGACTGGATTAAGACATGCCAGGATATGTTTAACCTGATGAAAATTTACCAGTACGCTACCATCGCTGTCCTATAAAAGGTGCGGAAAAATATCTGAAATCAACAAGGACATAGACATATTTGTTTATACAAAGAGAAAAAAGTGCCATGATAACTGACCGAACATTACAGCGTATTTCTGCTGATACGTGACTGAAACTCCACAGTCGTGGGGGCACTTAGACAAATTTCACTACCAGCTCGAAAGTGATCGCCTCCTGACTGTTTTCATGCTAATATCGCCAATAGCCGCACATTTACTAAGTGCCAAGCGAGCAGTGTTAGATGTTCATGTGTATCACCTGGAATTTGGCCGACACCTGCTGCCAGAGGGATCGAATGGGCTCTCAAAAGCACACACGCTGTCTTTCAGCTGCTGGTGTGCACAAATAGTTATAGCAACAGGTGTACGAGGCGTTGGAGGCAGCTCTGATTTTACACGTATTGCATACGATTCCTGCTTCATTCACAATTCGACCACATTCATACTATGTGTGAAGGGGTCCTTAGGTTTGTACCACAGGCATATGGCAGATTGGTGATACACTGAGGTGCAGCACTTCACCACAGAATTCTGTCCACCCCCTGCTTGGTGACTGGGCGTTATCCCCTCACGTTCCCTCGTGATTTAGCTTTCAGTAACTGTCTGCTGATGATTTATCATCTTGGTTTACGTGCTTGGTTTACCAAAACACATTTCCCTTCTGGCTGTTCACCAGATGTCAGTCCAGAAACAAGTAAAGTAGGCTGAGCTGTAGATATACACTGACCGCTTGACTAATGACCGTAAGGCATTTCATTTCCTCATGTAGTAGATTTAAAAAATGCGGTTTCTATGCAATGCTGCACATCAGAATGACAGCCAGAGGGAAAGTAACCCTGAATATAGGAGAACTGCTTGATTTAAGTGGGAGCTTTGATTATGGGATTGCTGAATTAAATACTGTTTTATTATACTTACATGAGTCAGGCTGCATTTTAAACTTTTTTGGTCTGTTTTTGCTTTCAGTGCAGAGTATGCAAAGTTGTTCTCACCTTTGCTGCAGTAAAATAAGGAGCAGGTTACAGTGATATGAAAAAATCCTTGCACCTTTGAGCTTTTACATGTTTTTTTACATGCTTTATGAAATCAAAAAACAAAACAAACAAACAACAACCAAAAAGAATCAGGCTTTTTGAATGAAAATAATGCCCTTTAAACTCACAGTGAAAAGTAATCTGCATCATGAATTGTGGTGCATCCAGAAAGTATTCACAGAGCTGCACTTTTTCCATGTTTTTTTTTATGTTACAGCCTTATTCCAAAATAGATGAAATAAAAAATTTTTTCCCTCAGAATTCTACACACAGTACCCCATAATGACAATGTGAAAAAAGTTTTTTATGAGATTTTTACAAATGTATTTAAAAAACTAAGAAATCACATGTACATACGAGGGCTGTCAATAAAGTAAGGGTCCTTTTTATTTTTTTCAAAAACTATATGGATTTCATTCATATGTTTTTACGTCAGACATGCTTGAACCCTCGTGCGCATGCGTGAGTTTTTCCACGCCTGTCGGTGATGTCATTCGCCTGTGAGCACTCCTTGTGGGAGGAGTCGTCCAGCCCCTCGTCGGAATTCCTTTGTCTGAGAAGTTGCTGAGAGACTGGCGCGTTGTTTGATCAAAATTTTTTCTAAACCTGTGAGACACATCGAAGTGGACACGGTTGAAAAATTAAGCTGGTTTTCAGTGAAAATTTTAACGGCTGATGAGAGATTTTGAGGTGATTCTGTCGCTTTAAGGACTTCCCACGGTGCGAGACGTCGCTCAGTGCTCTCAGCCGCCGTCGTCAGCCTGTTCAAGCTGAAAACCTCCACATTTCAGGTTCTATTGATCCAGGACGTCGTGAGAGAACAGAGAAGTTTCAGAAGAAGTCGGTTTCAGTATTTTATCCGGATATTCCACTGTTAAAGGAAATTTTTTTTTTTTTTTTTTATATTTATTTCATTCATTTAAAAAACAGAAAAGCAAAAAACAAAAGCACCACAATACCAGAATGAAAAGGAGCAGAAAGAAGAACAAGTCTTATGATTTCTGCCCCTTTTAACAATACAATCTTTCAATATACAGCATCATAGTCAACATTATTTAACAGATTGCATTTCTTTAACTTGTCACATACCACTGACCCATTTCATAATTATGACCATTAATTAATAGATTACATCACTGACAGGTTACATTTAAACTTAAGACACTCCAAACATTATTAACAGTTTACTTTTTTTTTTTTTTGACTTTCTTGCAGCCCACTGACTTACTTCATAGTTTCATACTTACTTAATACATCTAATTTAATATGTTTTTTAAATAATTTAAGCGACCTTAATTCTTTAATTTCTTTATTAAGATTGTTCCATAATTTGACACCATTTAATGCAATACTCCTTTCCTTTACTTTGGTTCTAAATCTTGGTTTTTTAAAGACTTCTTGTTGTGTGTGGGCCGCTGAAGAGGAGGTACTGCTGGCCCATCACCACCAGAGGGCGCCCTGCCTGGAGTGCGGGCTCCAGGCACCAGAGGGCGCCGCCGCCTGATGAGATCAGCCAGGGTGACAGCTGTCACCCATTACTGGACACAGCTGACTTCACTCAGTACGGAGGTATATCAGCAGGACAGCGTCTCCACCTCAGTGCCGAGATATCACCTTGAGTTTAAGGTAATCACCTCTGCAACATATATCTGTGTGACGACACTTTATAAACTTTTCAGGACAGCGGAAGGCCAAGTGCTCAGATAAGTACTCACCTTTCCTGCTTCAGTGTGACAAGAGGTGGAGGCGGCTTTGCCCCTCTCATCTACCGGGTGCGGTCGCATCCCAACCTGTGTGTTTGTGTTCTTTCCCGCCAGCAGTACCGGATCCGACGAGCGGAGGCAGTGGCCACCTGGGGATTCGGGACTTGGCGGTTCCAGTACTTCTGGGTTTCGGTGGCAGAGGAGATCTGGGTGGTTCCGGTTCAACTAGGACGGACGTCTCCTACCTTCGGGCCTGCCCACAAGACACCAGCAGATTTCGGCTTACACCTCCAAATTGCTAATTGTTGTATCAGTTGTGCTATTTTCACAACAGTAAAACTTGTTCTTACTTTTCTCCATTGTCCGTTCATTGCGCCCCCTGTTGTGGGTCCGTGTACCTACACTTTCACAACAGGATATCTCGGCCAGCGTCATGGATCCCGAGGGGCGTCAACCGGCTGTTGAACGGCCACTGGAAGACCAAGACGTGGCGGAGGCTTCGGGAGGGGTAATCGGTGAGTTGCAGCGGATCCTCACCGCTTTCACCTCTCGGATCGATTTAATGACCGAGCAACACGTTCTCCTAAACCGCAGGGTGGAGGCTCTCGCCGCACAAGTGGAGGCACGCCCTTCGGGCGCCGCTGCGGCTCTCCCTCCCGAGGACCCTGCGCGCGAAAGTAACGTTCCACTGGTCGTTCAACGGTCCCTCCCTCCGTCCCCAGAAGCATACATAAGCCCTCCAGAACCGTACGGAGGCTGTGTGGAGACGTGCGCGGACTTTCTTATGCAGTGTTCGCTCGTCTTCGCTCAGCGTCCCGTGATGTACGCGACGGATGCTAGCAAAGTAGCTTATGTGATAAACCTGCTTCGCGGGGAGGCACGCGCTTGGGCTACAGCGCTCTGGGAGCAGAACTCTCGGCTCCTTCATACTTACGATGGGTTTGTACGGGAGCTCAGAACGGTGTTCGATCATCCCAACAGAGGAGAGTCCGCTTCAACCGCACTACTGTCCATGCGACAGGGACGTCGGAGCGCAGCTGCCTATGCAGTCGCCTTTCGCATCGCGGCGGCGAGATCCGGCTGGAATAGCACTGCCCTCCGCGCTGCCTTTGTAAACGGACTGTCTCTGGTCCTAAAAGAGCACCTGGTGGCTAAGGACGAACCGCGAGATTTAGATGGGCTCATTGATCTAGTCATACGACTCGACAACCGGTTAGAAGAACGCCGTCGGGAACGAGGCGAAGGGCGTGGCCAGGCACGCGTCGTCCCTCTCCCTTCCGGGTCCGATCGAGCTCCGCCCTCCCCACGCTCCTCTGTTCCTGCGCTCCGTGCGCTTACGGCTCCCCCTGCTGACGAAGCTATGGACACGAGCAGGGCAACATTTAGGGCACCTGGAGCACAAAGGAGGCGGGCCCACGGAGCTTGTTATGTTTGTGGCTCGAGTGAGCATATGGCAAACGACTGCCCCGAGCGGTTAAACTCCAACGCCCGCCCTTAGAGACTGGGCCAGGGGTGGGCCAAAACATTCACGTGGGACACACCCACATTGCTACACGACTCCCAGTCACAATCCTGTATGAGGATTCAACCCTGAAGGCCCCAGCACTGGTGGACACGGGCTCTGAGGGGAATCTGCTTGACAGCAGATGGGCCAGGGAGATAGGGCTCCCTCTGGTGGCTCTTACCTCGCCTGTGCAGGTTCGAGCACTAGATGGCTCCCTACTCCCACCAATCACGCATAAGACACCTCCAGTAACTCTGGTGGTGTCAGGTAACCACCGGGAGGTGATCGAGTTCTTCGTGACTCAGGCCACCTCCCGTGTGGTTTTAGGGTTTCCATGGATGCTTAAGCACAATCCCCGGATTGATTGGCCGTCCGGGGTAGTGGTGCAGTGGAGCGAAACCTGCCATCGGGAGTGTCTCGGTTCCTCGGTTCCTCCCGGCTCCCAAGCTAAGGAGGAGGTCCGAGTCCCGCCCAATCTGAAGGCGGTGCCAGCGGAGTACCATGACCTCGCTGACGTGTTCAGCAAGGATCTGGCTCTCACGCTTCCTCCCCACCGCCCGTACGATTGTGCCATTGATTTGGTTCCAGGCAGTGAGTTCCCGTCCAGTAGGCTGTACAACCTCTCACGGCCGGAACGCGAATCAATGGAGACCTACATCCGGGACTCATTAGCCGCTGGGTTGATCCGGAATTCCACCTCACCGATGGGTGCAGGTTTCTTTTTTGTGGGTAAAAAAGATGGCGGACTTCGTCCATGCATTGATTACAGGGGGTTGAACGAGATCACGGTCCGCAACCGATACCCGTTGCCCTTGTTGGATTCAGTGTTCACCCCCTTGCATGGAGCCAAGATTTTCACCAAGCTGGATCTTAGGAATGCGTATCATTTGGTTCGGATTCGGAAGGGAGACGAATGGAAGACGGCATTTAACACCCCCTTAGGTCATTTTGAGTACCTGGTCATGCCGTTCGGTCTCACTAATGCTCCCGCGACCTTCCAAGCGTTGGTAAACGATGTCTTGCGGGACTTCCTGCACCGGTTCGTCTTCGTATATCTAGACGATATACTCATCTTTTCCCCGGATCCTGAGACTCATGTCCGGCATGTCCGTCAGGTCCTGCAGCGGTTGTTGGAGAACCGTCTGTTTGTGAAGGGCGAGAAGTGTGAGTTCCACCGCACTTCTTTGTCCTTCCTGGGGTTTATCATCTCCTCTAACTCCGTCGCCCCGGATCCGGCCAAGGTTGCGGCGGTGAGAGATTGGCCCCAACCCACAAGCCGTAGGAAGCTGCAACAGTTCCTCGGCTTTGCTAATTTCTATAGGAGGTTCATTAAGGGCTACAGTCAGGTAGTTAGCCCCCTGACAGCCCTGACCTCTCCAAAAGTTCCCTTCACCTGGTCGGACCGGTGCGAGGCCGCGTTCAAGGAGTTGAAACGGCGCTTCTCGTCTGCACCAGTTCTGGTGCAGCCCGATCCTAGCCGCCAGTTAGTGGTTGAAGTGGATGCCTCGGACTCAGGGATAGGAGCGGTGCTCTCCCAGAGCGGGAAGACCGATAAGGTCCTTCACCCGTGTGCCTATTTCTCTCGCAGGTTGACCCCCGCTGAACGGAATTATGACGTCGGCAATCGGGAACTCCTTGCTGTGAAAGAGGCCCTCGAAGAGTGGAGACATCTGTTGGAGGGAACAGCCGTGCCATTCACGGTTTTCACTGACCATCGGAACCTGGAGTACATCAGGACCGCTAAGCGTCTGAACCCCAGGCAAGCCCGCTGGTCACTGTTCTTCGGCCGTTTTGACTTCCGGATTACCTACCGCCCCGGGACCAAGAATCAAAGATCGGACGCATTGTCCCGGGTGCACGAGGATGAAGTCAAAACGGAACCGTCGGATCCCCCGGATCCCATCATCCCGGAGTCCGCTATCGTGGCCGCCCTCACCTGGGACGTGGAGAAGACCGTCCGGGAGGCCCTGACCCGTGTCCCGGACCCCGGAAACGGACCAAAGGACAAACTATACGTCCCACCAGAGGCTAGGGCTGCAGTCCTGGACTTCTGTCACGGTTCTAAGCTCTCCTGTCACCCAGGGGTGCGAAGGACCGTGACAGTCGTCCGGCAACGCTTCTGGTGGGCATCCCTGGAGGCCGACGTCCGGGACTACATCCAGGCCTGTACCACCTGCGCCAGGGGCAAGGCTGACCACAAGAAGACCTCAGGGCAGCTACAGCCACTGCCCGTGCCTCATCGCCCCTGGTCCCATATCGGCCTGGACTTCGTCACGGGTCTCCCGCCGTCCCAGGGAAACACCGTCGTCTTCACGATAGTGGACCGTTTCTCCAAGGCGGCCCACTTCGTGGCCCTCCCGAAGCTTCCAACGGCCCAGGAGACAGCGGACCTCCTGGTCCACCACGTCGTCCGTCTGCATGGCATCCCATCAGACATCGTCTCCGATCGCGGTCCCCAGTTCACCTCACACGTCTGGAGGAGTTTTTGCCGGGAACTGGGGGCCACGGTCAGCCTCTCGTCTGGGTATCACCCCCAGACCAACGGGCAAGCAGAGCGGGCGAATCAGGAATTGGAGCAGACACTACGCTGTGTGACAGCCGCGCACCCGACGGCCTGGAGTACCCACCTGGCCTGGATCGAGTACGCTCACAACAGCCAAGTGTCATCTGCCACCGGCCTCTCCCCGTTTGAGGTGTGCTTGGGGTATCAGCCCCCCTTGTTTCCGGTGGTCGAGGGAGAGGTCGGTGTGCCCTCGGTCCAGGCCCACCTACGGAGGTGCCGTCGGGTGTGGCGTGCCGCCCGCTCTGCCTTGTTGAAGGCCCGGACGAGGGCGAAAACACATGCAGACCGGCGGCGGGCCCCGGCTCCCACGTATCGTCCTGGGCAGGAAGTGTGGTTGTCCACCAAGGACATTCCCCTTCAAGTGGACTCCCCCAAGCTCCAAGAACGATACATCGGTCCCTTCAAAATCCGCAAAATCATCAATCCCGCCGCAGTGAGGCTTCAGCTGCCGGCCTCGCTGCGGATTCACCCAGTGTTCCATGTCTCCCGGATAAAGCCCCATCACACCTCACCCCTCTGCACCCCGGGTCCGGCACCACCTCCTGCCCGGATCATCGACGGGGAACCGGCTTGGACCGTGCGTCGGCTCCTCGATGTCCGTCGAATGGGCCGGGGTCTTCAGTACCTGGTGGACTGGGAGGGGTACGGCCCCGAGGAACGCTCCTGGGTGAAGAGGAGCTTCATCCTGGACCCGGCCCTCCTGGCCGACTTTTACCGTCGCCATCCGGAGAAGCCCGGTCGTGCGCCAGGAGGCGCCCGTTGAGGGGGGGGTCCTGTTGTGTGTGGGCCGCTGAAGAGGAGGTACAGCTGGCCCATCACCACCAGAGGGCGCCCTGCCTGGAGTGCGGGCTCCAGGCACCAGAGGGCGCCGCTGCCTGATGAGATCAGCCAGGGTGACAGCTGTCACCCATTACTGGACACAGCTGACTTCACTCAGTACGGAGGTATATCAGCAGGACAGCGTCTCCACCTCAGTGCCGAGATATCACCTTGAGTTTAAGGTAATCACCTCTGCAACATATATCTGTGTGACGACACTTTATAAACTTTTCAGGACAGCGGAAGGCCAAGTGCTCAGATAAGTACTCACCTTTCCTGCTTCAGTGTGACAAGAGGTGGAGGCGGCTTTGCCCCTCTCATCTACCGGGTGCGGTCGCATCCCAACCTGTGTGTTTGTGTTCTTTCCCGCCAGCAGTACCGGATCCGACGAGCGGAGGCAGTGGCCACCTGGGGATTCGGGACTTGGCGGTTCCAGTACTTCTGGGTTTCGGTGGCAGAGGAGATCTGGGTGGTTCCGGTTCAACTAGGACGGACGTCTCCTACCTTCGGGCCTGCCCACAAGACACCAGCAGATTTCGGCTTACACCTCCAAATTGCTAATTGTTGTATCAGTTGTGCTATTTTCACAACAGTAAAACTTGTTCTTACTTTTCTCCATTGTCCGTTCATTGCGCCCCCTGTTGTGGGTCCGTGTACCTACACTTTCACAACACTTCTATTCCTTTCAATTTATAACTACTTACTCTTTTTTCAAACATATTTTGAATGTTTGTTGGTAAAGTATTTTTATTAACTTGGTACATCGTTTGTAATATTTTCAAATCGACTAAATCATGAAATTTAAGTACCCTATACTTAATAAACAATGGATTAGATGGATCTCTAAAACCACTGTTACTAATCACTTTTAAAGCTCTTTTCTGCAAAATAAATAAAGGTTGTATATAGGTTGTATGTGTTGATCCCCAGATTTCTACACAGTAAGTTAAATATGGGACAATCAATGAATTGTACAATGTTAATAAACCATAACTATTTAATGAATATTTTACTTTATGCAAAACAGCAATGGCTTTCGCTATTTTTCCTTTTATGTAATTTATGTGTGACTTCCATGTAAGATCTTCATCAATCATGACTCCTAAAAATTTCATTTCTTTTACCCTTTGTATATCCATTCCATCTATTTGTAATGACACATTATTTTTTTCACTCTATCATTAAACAATATGAAATTTGTCTTATTAATATTTAGTGACAATCTGTTTATATCAAACCAATGTTTAACTTTTTCCAACTCTGTATTTATCACTTGTGCTACTTCCTGTATATCTGATCCAGAGTAAAACAGCATTGTATCATCAGCAAATAAAATGCTGCCAAGCACATTGGATACATTCACAAAATCATTGATATACAAAATAAACAGTTTGGGTCCAAGTACCGATCCTTGTGGTACTCCATAAATAATGTTACACAATTCTGATTTGGTATTATTTATCTGAACAAACTGTTTTCTATTTTCTAAGTAGCTTTTTACCCACTGATGTGCAACACCTCTTATTCCATATTGTTGTAACTTGTGGAGCAATCTTGAGTGGTCTATAACATCAAAAGCCTTTTTCAGGTCAATAAAAATACTTACAAAATAATCCTTATTATCTATTGTTGTTGATATTTTCTCTATTAGTTCCATAATTGCCATAGCTGTCGAATGTTTTGTTCTGAATCCATACTGAGCATTATTTAAAATATGATGTTTCTCAATAAATTTATCCAATCTTGTTACAAAAACTTTTTCCATAATTTTAGAAAACTGTGGAAGCAATGATACTGGCCTGTAATTAGAAAAATTATGTTTGTCTCCATTTTTATATAATGGGACTACCTTAGCAATTTTCATTTCATCTGGAAAAACCCCAGTTGACAGAGACAGATTACAAATATAAGTAAATGGTTCAATAACAATTTCTATTATACTTTTTACAGTCATCATGTCTAAATCTTCATGGTCAGTTGATCTTTTGCTTACACAGTTTTTTACAATATTTCTTATTTCATCTTTTTCCACATTGTCCAGGAAAATACTATTGACCGTATTTACCAATGTACATAATTTATCTTCTATTATTGGTTTATTTCCCACCAGACTTGACCCTACATTTGAAAAATAATCATTAAACCCATTTGCAACTTCTTTTATATCATATATCTCTGTATTTTCCTTAACAAAGAATGTTCAAGCTGAAAACCTCCACATTTCAGGCTCTATTGATCCAGGACGTCGTGAGAGAACAGAGAAGTTTCAGAAGAAGTCGGTTTCAGCATTTTATCCGGATATTCCACTGTTAAAGGAGATTTTTTTTAATGAAAGACGTGCGGACGGGTCCGCGCGTCGGGACGCAGCCGCCGCGACGCTCCACCACAGGAAAAACACCTCTGTTGAAAGCCTTAAGGACAAGTTGGAACAAGTCCTGCCTGTTAAACAATTTCTCATATACTCACTCCACTGAAAGCCATCAAAAGCCGCCTGGATTTTACAAATGGTTATCAACACGGAGGTGTTTTTCCTGTGCCGCTGCACTGCGTCGGCTGTGTCCCGACGCGCGGATCCGTCCGCACGGATCCGTCCGCACGGATCCGTCCGCACGTCTTTCATTAAAAAAATCTCCTTTAACAGTGGAATATCCGGATAAAATGCTGAAACCGACTTCTTCTGAAACTTCTCTGTTCTCTCACGACGTCCTGGATCAATAGAGCCTGAAATGTGGAGGTTTTCAGCTTGAACAGGCTGACGACGGCGGCTGAGAGCGCTGAGCGACGTCTCGCACCGTGGGAAGTCCTTAAAGCGACAGAATCACCTCAAAATCTCTCATCAGCCGTTAAAATTTTCACTGAAAACCAGCTTAATTTTTCGAACCGTGTCCACTTCGATGTGTCTCACAGGTTTAGAAAAAATTTTGATCAAACAACGCGCCAGTCTCTCAGCAACTTCTCAGACAAAGGAATTCCGACGAGGGGCTGGACGACTCCTCCCACAAGGAGTGCTCACAGGCGAATGACGTCACCGACAGGCGTGGAAAAACTCACGCATGCGCACGAGGGTTCAAGCATGTCTGATGTAAAAACATATGAATGAAATCCATATAGTTTTTGAAAAAAATAAAAAGGACCCTTACTTTATTGACAGACCTCGTAAATATTGGGCATCGCACTCTTGTTTGAACTCCTGCGTGATATCGCAGAATTTGACCACTTCTGGTGACAGCCTGCACAAACACAGCATCACTTCTAATGGAAAAATGGTGCACTGTTTTGTTTTTTGGCTGCAATCACCAAAGCAGTCGCGAAAATTGCAGTTTTTCCAGTTCCCAGTGGAGACGGGAAGACAGGGGAAATGGGAGAGGCTGTGTTTGTAAGTTTTAGTGAGATTTAATATGAATAATGATAATGGGGCTGTCTTGACTCTTGTAGAGAAGAGTCAAAACAGAAGTCAGACTACCAGAGCAAGAAATTTAGCTGAGGAAGCTTCTGCGATTAGAAGCGAAACGTCCTCGCATCAAGCAACCCAGTCCAGTTGAAGATTCAAGCTTCTCTGCTATGGAAACAACCTGGACAACTGAGAGCCTTCACAGAAATGATACAGAGACATCCTGGATGAAAACCTGCTCAAGAGCACTTTTGACCTCAGACTGGGGCGACGGTTCATCTTTCAGCAGGACAATGACCCTAAGCACACAGCCAAGATATCAAAGGAGTGGCTTCAGGACAACTCTGTGAATGTCCTTGAGTGGCCCAGCCAGAGCCCAGACCTGAATCTGATTGAACATTTCTGGAGAGATCTGAAAATGGCTGTGCGCCGAAGTTTTCCATCCAACTTGATAAAGCTTGAGAGGTGCTGCAAAGAGGAATGGGCAAGACTGCCGAAAGATAGGTACACCAAGCTTGTGGCATCATATTCAAGAAGGGTTGAGGCTGTAATTGCTGCCAAAAGTGCATCAACAAAGTATTGAGGAAAGGGTGTGAATACTTACGTACATATGATTTATTAGTGTTTTATCTATATTATAATAGCCATTGGCCTCTGTGTGCGTGTGTGTGTGTGTGTGTGTGTGTGTGTGTGTGTGCGCATGTGTATGTGCTTCGATCACGGAGAAACTGGGGAGAGCTGACATAAACTGGGCAGAGCTGACATTTGCAGTTTTGTATGCTTATGTATTTTGGGTCAGGGAAATACGCTGCGTAAATGAAAAGTTGATAAGGCTAATATTTTTGGAGTAATTAGCGAGTAATTAGCATGACACATAAGTCACTCATGGCCACGGCAAAATTACACTTAACTAAACTGACTAAACCAACTGAAGTACAAATCACAATAATCAAGAACACTAAGAACACTGTTAAAGTAACATGAACCACAATAACATCATTTAAAAACCCAAAACTCCAAACTCCCATGGTACATTGCAGCACCACATCCATTGTTCACTATTGTTATCAAATGTCAGCTGACTTATTGGCATGGTGCTCGTTTTGCATTTTGCATCACCACTCACAGCTTCATAGTGGAGTGGAGCAGAGAAGAATTTTCATACAACAAAACAGATCAAATCTAGATTTGCATCTCTCATGTGCAAACTGTAGCTGAAGGAAATCCTTCTCTGTACCATTTTACAATGAAGCTGGATAACCGGTGAAGTAAAATGTGAAACTTGCACTGTGCACAATTTCTCCCACCACAGAGACAGAAGCCGATAACATCTTCAGGGTTGTCATGTGTCTTGGTGGCTTTCCTCACTAGTTACCCTCTTGCACACACACTCAGTTTTTGGGAACTGCTGCCCCTGGACAGATTTACTGTACAGTACCATACTGTTTGCATTTCTTAATAACTGAAGCAAATGAAGTCCAAGACGTAATCAGTGGCTAAGAACTGTTCATGTATCCATCCCCTGACTTGTCTGAAGGAAACTGGATGTATGGTTTACATGTATTATAATAAAGGGTGCACTTATTTGTGCACACCATCATTTTGGCTTTTAGATTTTTATTTCTTTTAATTCACGATGTAGAGATTACTTTTAATGGGCATCACTGGAAAATGTGATCCATGATTTTATATCAATCAATCAATCAATTTTTTTTATATAGCGCCAAATCACAACAAACAGTTGCCCCAAGGCGCTTTATATTGTAAGGCAAGGCCATACAATAATTATGTAAAACCCCAACGGTCAAAACGACCCCCTGTGAGCAAGCACTTGGCTAAAGTGGGAAGGAAAAACTCCCTTTTAACAGGAAGAAACCTCCAGCAGAACCAGGCTCAGGGAGGGGCAGTCTTCTGCTGGGACTGGTTGGGGCTGAGGGAGAGAACCAGGAAAAAGACATGCTGTGGAGGGGAGCAGAGATCGATCACTAATGATTAAATGCAGAGTGGTGCATACAGAACAAAAAGAGAAAGAAACAGTGCATCATGGGAACCCCCCAGCAGTCTACGTCTATAGCAGCATAACTAAGGGATGGTTCAGGATCACCCGATCCAGCCCTAACTATAAGCTTTAGCAAAAAGGAAAGTTTTAAGCCTAATCTTAAAAGTAGAGAGGGTGTCTGTCTCCCTGATCTGAATTGGGAGCTGGTTCCACAGGAGAGGAGCCTGAAAGCTGAAGGCTCTGCCTCCCATTCTACTCTTACAAACCCTAGGAACTACAAGTAAGCCTGCAGTCTGAGAGCAAAGCGCTCTATTGGGGTGATATGGTACTACGAGGTCCCTAAGATAAGATGGGACCTGATTATTCAAAACCTTATAAGTAAGAAGAAGAATTTTAAATTCTATTCTAGAATTAACAGGAAGCCAATGAAGAGAGGCCAATATGGGTGAGATATGCTCTCTCCTTCTAGTCCCCGTCAGTACTCTAGCTGCAGCATTTTGAATTAACTGAAGGCTTTTTAGGGAACTTTTAGGACAACCTGATAATAATGAATTACAGTAGTCCAGCCTAGAGGAAATAAATGCATGAATTAGTTTTTCAGCATCACTCTGAGACAAGACCTTTCTGATTTTAGAGATATTGCGTAAATGCAAAAAAGCAGTCCTACATATTTGTTTAATATGCACTTTGAATGACATATCCTGATCAAAAATGACTCCAAGATTTCTCACAGTATTACTAGAGGCCAGGGAAATGCCATCCAGAGTAAGGATCTGGTTAGACACCATGTTTCTAAGATTTGTGGGGCCAAGTACAATAACTTCAGTTTTATCTGAGTTTAAAAGCAGGAAATTAGAGGTCATCCATGTCTTTATGTCTGTAAGACAATCCTGCAGTTTAGCTAATTGGTGTGTGTCCTCTGGCTTCATGAATAGATAAAGCTGGGTATCATCTGTGTAACAATGAAAATTTAAGCAATACCGTCTAATAATACTACCTACGGGAAGCATGTATAAAGTGAATAAAATTGGTCCTAGCACAGAACCTTGTGGAACTCCATAATTAACCCTAGTCTGTGAAGAAGATTCCCCATGTACATGAACAAATTGTAATCTATTAGACAAATATGATTCAAACCACCGCAGCGCAGTGCCTTTAATACCTATGGCATGCTCTAATCTCTATAATAAAATTTTATGGTCAACAGTATCAAAAGCAGCACTGAGGTCTAACAGAACAAGCACAGAGATGAGTCCACTGTCTGAGGCCATAAGAAGATCATTTGTAACCTTCACTAATGCTGTTTCTGTACTATGATGAATTCTAAAACCTGACTTAAACTCTTCAAATAGACCATTCCTCTGCAGATGATCAGTTAGCTGTTTTACAACTACCCTTTCAATAATTTGTGAGAGAAAAGGAAGGTTGGAGATTGGCCTATAATTAGCTAAGATAGCTGGGTCAAGTGATGGCTTTTTAAGTAATGGTTTAATTACTGCCACCTTAAAAGCCTGTGGTACATAGCCAACTAACAAAGATAGATTGATCATATTTAAGATCGAAGCATTAAATAATGGTAGGACTTCCTTGAGCAGCCTGGTAGGAATGGGGTCTAATAAACATGTTGATGGTTTGGATGAAGTAACTAATGAAAATAACTCAGACAGAACAATCGGAGAGAATGAGTCTAACCAAATACCGGCATCACTGAAAGCAGCCAAAGATAACGATACGTCTTTGGGATGGTTATGAGTAATTTTTTCTCTAATAGTTAAAATTTTGTTAGCAAAGAAAGTCATGAAGTCATTACTAGTTAAAGTTAATGGAATACTCAGCTCAGTAGAGCTCTGACTCTTTGTCAGCCTGGCTACAGTGCTGAAAAGAAACCTGGGGTTGTTCTTATTTTCTTCAATTAGTGATGAGTAGAAAGATGTCCTAGCTTTACGGAGGGCTTTTTTATAGAGCAACAGACTCTTTTTCCAGGCTAAGTGAAGATCTTCTAAATTAGTGAGACGCCATTTCCTCTCCAACTTACGGGTTATCTGCTTTAAGCTACGAGTTTGTGAGTTATACCACGGAGTCAGGCACTTCTGATTTAAAGCTCTCTTTTTCAGAGGAGCTACAGCATCCAAAGTTGTCTTCAATGAGGATGTAAAACTATTGACGAGATACTCTATCTCACTTACAGAGTTTAGGTAGCTACTCTGCACTGTGTTGGTATATGGCATTAGAGAACATAAAGAAGGAATCATATCCTTAAACCTAGTTACAGCGCTTTCTGAAAGTCTTCTAGTGTAATGAAACTTATTCCCCACTGCTGGGTAGTCCATCAGAGTAAATGTAAATGTTATTAAGAAATGATCAGACAGCAGGGAGTTTTCAGGGAATACTGTTAAGTCTTCTATTTCCATACCATAAGTCAGAACAAGATCTAAGATATGATTAAAGTGGTGGGTGGACTCATTTACTTTTTGAGCAAAGCCAATAGAGTCTAATAATAGATTAAATGCAGTGTTGAGGCTGTCATTCTCAGCATCTGTGTGGATGTTAAAATCGCCCACTATAATTATCTTATCTGAGCTAAGCACTAAGTCAGACAAAAGGTCTGAAAATTCACAGAGAAACTCACAGCAACGACCAGGTGGACGATAGATAATAACAAATAAAACTGGTTTTTGGGACTTCCAATTTGGATGGACAAGACTAAGAGTCAAGCTTTCAAATGAATTAAAGCTCTGTCTGGGTTTTTGATTAATTAATAAGCTGGAATGGAAGATTGCTGCTAATCCTCCGCCCCGGCCCGTGCTACGAGCATTCTGACAGTTAGTGTGACTCGGGGGTGTTGACTCATTTAAACTAACATATTCATCCTGCTGTAACCAGGTTTCTGTAAGGCAGAATAAATCAATATGTTGATCAATTATTATATCATTTACCAACAGGGACTTAGAAGAGAGAGACCTAATGTTTAATAGACCACATTTAACTGTTTTAGTCTGTGGTGCAGTTGAAGGTGCTATATTATTTTTTCTTTTTGGATTTTTATGCTTAAATAGATTTTTGCTGGTTATTGGTAGTCTGGGAGCAGGCACCGTCTCTACGGGGATGGGGTAATGAGGGGATGGCAGGGGGAGAGAAGCTGCAGAGAGGTGTGTAAGACTACAACTCTGCTTCCTGGTCCCAACCCTGGATAGTCACGGTTTGGAGGATTTAAGAAAATTGGCCAGATTTCTAGAAATGAGAGCTGCTCCATCCAAAGTGGGATGGATGCCGTCTCTCCTAACAAGACCAGGTTTTCCCCAGAAGCTTTGCCAATTATCTATGAAGCCCACCTCATTTTTTGGACACCACTCAGACAGCCAGCAATTCAAGGAGAAC
Organism: Thalassophryne amazonica; assembly: GCF_902500255.1. NCBI lineage: Eukaryota > Metazoa > Chordata > Actinopteri > Batrachoidiformes > Batrachoididae > Thalassophryne > Thalassophryne amazonica. The sequence goes on from NC_047114.1 coordinate 71,936,337, forward strand.
ATGCGGCTAAACATGTCACTCCCGGTCCGATTGGGGAGGGGCCCAGAGAAAACTACAGAGTCCGACATTGTTTTTGCAAAGTTACACACCGATTTAATGTTAATTTTAGTGACCTCCGATTGGCGTAACCGGGTGTCATTACTGCCGACGTGAATTACAATCTTACCAAATTTACGCTTAGCCTTAGCCAGCAGTTTCAAATTTCCTGACAATTGACTATGGTTGCTGGTGTCGCTAACTTCACATTTCTCAAAACAGAGTCGCCAATAACCAGAGTTTGATCCTCGGCGGGTGTGTCGCCGAGTGGGGAAAAACGGTTAGAAATGTGAACGGGTTGGCGGTGTACACGGGGCTTCTGTTTAGAACTACGCTTCCTCCTCACAGTCACCCAGTCGGCCTGCTTTCCCGGCTGCTCGGGATCTGCCAGGGGGTAACTAACGGCGGCTAAGCTACCTTGGTCCGCACCGACTACAGGGGCCTGGCTAGCTGTAGAATTTTCCACGGTGCGGAGCCGAGTCTCCAATTCGCCCAGCCTGGCCTCCAAAGCTACGAATAAGCTACACTTATTACAAGTACCATTACTGCTAAAGGAGGCCGAGGAATAACTAAACATTTCACACCCAGAGCAGAAAAGTGCGGGAGAGACAGGAGAAGCCGCCATGCTAAATCGGCTAAGAGCTAGTATCTGCGCTAAGCTTGCGGATTCCTAAAAACACGCAAAGTGAATAATGTGTAAATAATTTAGAGGTGATTCAGCAGAAGGAGTGCTTTAGTTAAGGCACGTAAAGATTACACTGGGAAACAAATCGTAATCTAGATAACTAGATCAATCTAACTGCGCAGATTAAACAGCTAACAGATACAGAAAAACACAGCTGTGCTCCGGAACAGGAAGTGATACAATACCGCTTGATTGATTGATTGATTTTATATGAATGTAGAACACAAACTTTGCCTTGATTTAATAGGCTGATCTCCAGCAGACCTTTTCCAATAGTGCTCCTAATGCTTTCATGAGGCATGTCTGATTTCTTTTAACATCATTCCGTAGAATCCTTTGCACCCGGCATTCCAGGTGTTGTATTAACATCAAACAAAGCAATGCATCAAAGTGCTATTTTTTTTCCAGATTACTTTTTAAATTTGTATTGCCACACATGAATCTGTTTGATAGTATTTAGATTAAGTTTAATTGACTGCAGGCACCCACTCTGTGGGTGGATGGAAGTTAAATTTCTGTATCAGTCAGCATTTGGCATGACCACTGACAGGGTATTTTTAGATCTGAGTGGTGCTTGTGTATCTGTTTTGTATCATGTGATGCATTCAGTGTGCCTTAAGAAAAAAAAAATTTAAACATGGTGACCTTCTTCATCCATGAGGAAGTGATGCTAAATGATGCTGGCAGTCTCCAAGCTCAAAGTGCACTCACAGTGGTTGTTTTACTGCATTCTGACATCTGACTCTAAAAGTGGATAAACACATGAATGACGTGTTCCATTCAAATATTTCAGTTCTTCTTTCATTATTTATGGATACAAATCATCTGTTCATTACTGTTTGATGTTCATCTCAGGGTCTTTGCATTGTAGCTCCTGTGTTCCTGAAAGTCAGCCTTCAAAAATGTCCACCGTCAATCCAGCTGGCTTAAAAAATGTAGGATGTCAATTTGTTAGCATTTATTCAGTGAATACCACAGATCAGCTAATCAGCTAAGGGCTAAATAGCGATGCTAACTTTTTGTTTTGCAGATTAGCATTTCAGATAAGTTTGACAAGCATTAGTGGACCAATTCATTTCCACTAGATTTAGAAGTGTTTATTTATTGCTAACGTTTACAAAATATATAAGAAACATATTAGATTTATACAGAAATGTAGAATTTTCAGAGTGTTTTCCGCCATCTTGGATAAATTTGTTTGAGTGAACAGCCAGCTGACATTACACTATTCTCTCAGGTTGGCAGTCGCCTTGCTGCGTCGCTCAATATTTGCAGGAAATACACTTCAAGTCTATTTTGGCCCCACGTCTAACCTAGCTGGTGGCAGAGTAACTATTGTCTCTTGCCACTGCAAAACAGCCACTCTGACTGAATAGCAAGCCGCCGCTTTGCCGCTGTCGCTTGCTGTCGCTTGCTGTCGCTTGCTGTCGCTTGCTGTTGCTTGCTGTCGCTTGCAACCGTACCTTTAAGCCCCTTTCATACCGGGCCTGCTTGAAGTTGCGTCATGCAGCATCATAATGACACCAAATTGATGCAACCTACTGCTGAATTGATGCAGGCTAATGCCACAACAGCATGAGGGACGCAAAGGCCGATGCAAAACGGATGCCAAAAATTAAACATGTTTAATTTTTTCTGCGTCGAGCACAGGACGCAGAAAGGAAGTAGTTTGTTCGCAAGTTGAGGCAACTTAACAGTACTTAGCATGACTGGATGCCACACCCACACAATATAAAGTTACCCGACGCCAATTTGTGATTCCTGCTGTGCCTCATTGTTGCCGTGCTATAAATCACACAAGATTGTTGTCAAATTTTTCACACCATGTACACAATGCAGTAAAATTATACTTATATAAGTATAAATTATACTTATACAGTGTTGCCATAGTTACTTTGAAAAAGTAATCCAATTACTGATTACTGATTACTCCTTGAAAAAGTAACTTAGTTACTTTACTGATTACTCAATTGTAAAAGTAACTAAGTTAGAGTACTAGTTACTTTTTTAGTCACTTTCCCCAGCTGCCGACAACAACCCTCAACCCTATTTAACTGTTGACAGCACTGTAACAGTAAAACTTGCAATTTCTAACCTACATTGTTTATAAATGTAACTATTAAATTCTAACATTTTTCTAACATTTAAATTCTCTCTAAACATATTACTTGTCAAAATTATTATTATAAGTAGTATTAGTAGTTGTAGTAAAAAAAGGCTTCAAAACTGGACCTTTAATTTAGGGGTGTTGTGGGGGCACTTCCTTGCCCCACGCCCCCATTCCATCTGGATTCGCCCCTGCTTTGGCATTTGAGCACAAAGAATGGATAACATTTATTTATGCAGAAAACATGCCCAGATTTACAGGTAAAGTTTTCACATCATGTGGTCCTCAGAAAGAGAGTTTAGGTGCATTTGAGTGGAAAATAGTGTTAGTTGTTGACACGTCGGAGAGGATCAGCTGTTTTTAGCGCACAGATACGGAGAGGCTCAGCTCAGAATTCTAAATAAAGGAGAAAAAAGCATAAAATGTCTTTGTAAAGCTCAGTGCAGGTGTGCTGTTGTCACCGCACTTTAAGAGGTGAGGACGAGTCGAGCTGCTGTAAAAAAACTGCGGATGAAAACCTCACAGCTCGCTTAAAGTGGGCAGTTCAGTCAAACCTCGACCCCCTGTCCACGAACCAAGTTTAATGCTGCTATCGACCCACAATGCAAAAATAATAGTAACGCACAGTGACTTGGAGAAGTAACTTTAATCTGATTACTGATTTGGAAAGATTAACGCGTTAGATTACTCGTTACTAAAAAAAGTGGTCAGATTAGAGTAACGCATTACTTAGTAAGTAGGGAGCTCATTTTTAACATGCAAAGTTGGTAGAAAACACCATTTTCATGATATGTGAAAAATTCACAAAAATTTCCAAAGGCTGTAACTTAAAACGTTTTCAAGATACAGACCTAATATTTGGCATTTCACCCTAACTTTGGAATGTGATGAACATATAAAATTGACAGAACAAAGCTGAGGGGTGGCCTGGGAATTTTCTTCAAAACTGGGTGATTTCAGATGGAATGACCCAAAAGTTAGCGATTAGCAGTCAGTTCAGCTAAATGCTTTAGCAGTTTATCAGTTTAGCGTTATCACAATAAGCTTTTCAGTTAGCGGATTAGCTGCGACTGAAGCTAACCTTCACCACAGAGTGAAGATTCTCTTGTCAGTATTTAAATCTCTCTCTAGTTATATGCATAATCTTTAAAAGCATAGGTAGGCCATACCACTATTCCCATATAAGGAAAAGAGGTTGGGAGGGATTTTGTGTCTTAAAACCCATGAAAGACAGAAAGTATTTTTTTTTTGTCAGGGGTAATTATACTAAGCTTTTAAATGGTGGCCATATATGGGACAACATCATTCCTGTAGTGCTGTTGATGTTTCAGGTATAATTTTACCAAACCTCCAGATGGAGGTGCTTTACAGAGTAATAACACACTATTCCTATATATAGGCATTTGGAGTTGGAATCGATTTTGTAATTTCAAAGTCATGGAAAATAACAATTTCAGTGTTTCAGGTGTAATTCCTTTTTGATCTACACTCCAAGTACTTTACAAAGATACCTCCTATATATCCATTCACACACTCACAGACCGATTTCAGGCTGCTGCCGTCCAAAGCACTCCTCTGCTTTGCATGGCAAAGCATGCATTTCCTGTCCCGAATAACACACCGTTCCTATATACTTCAAATGTGTTGGAACAGGATATGCATGTTTAAATTTGTGGAAGACACCAATAGATGTATCAGGTGAAATCCTTCAAAACTGCAAGAAGGTGATGTTAAATAGGTGGACAGACAAACAAAAACATATCCAGATTTGAGCTCCAGGCAGCATGAACCCAGCAAACATGATGGCCGCTACTTATAAATGGAATGGGAAAGTACAGTAAAACTGGGATGAAAGAACTGATAGAACATGTTGCTGGAGATAGAGACAAATCTTTATCGTTGTTGCTGCAAATTAGTGTTGTTACCTCAAAACACTGCTTATAAATGTTTACAATCCTTCTTATTATAGTTAGCTGGCATTTTGCAACTAATATCAGTTGCACACAGTCCACATGACAAGGGAGAAATCACAATATAAGAGGAAATGCGCAACAGAAAGTAAAACCAGAATTAAGGAACATATGTGGTGTGGCTGGGGATAGTGCCAGAACTTTTCTTTGGTACTACAAATTTGCAATGGCGAATTCTAAACATGGCTTGGAAACATTTTGAATCCTTCTTGTAGTTACCTGGAAAATTGGAACTGACATTAACCAGAGGGATTATAATTCTTATCTCAAAAATAAATAAATAAATAAATACATACATACATAAAATTACTAAAATAAAATTATTTTAGTTAGGCTACATTCTTTAAGAAAATTAATCAGAGCCACAATATACGCATACCTTTCCATTCCTTGTTCTCCGAGGACATCTTCCATTCTAAATTCTTAGCTTACCATTATTTCCTGCCACTGCGATCTATCTTCAGATTTCATTTTGAATCCTTTGAAACACTTGTTTTGAACACTTTCAGGGACATGAAAAGCTGCACATCACATGCTTTGTTGAAAATGGGGAAAAAACAGGTACCTGCTGAATGGTTCAGGATTGTACATCAACCTATAAATGTCATAGTTACAAGCTACAGTCAGTATGTTGCTTGTTTTTAAATGCACCTGCAGATACAGAATTTAGACATTTATATACAAACCAAGCCACTGAACAGTAATTTTTAATGACCTCACTGTGTATTTTAAAGGAAACCACGATTACTGAGATCAAGCAGAAGATTATGAAGATCCCAGATGCCAATGGGATCGTCATAGACGGGTTCCCTCGTGATGTTGGCCAGGCCTTGTCCTTTGAGGACCAGGTAAGATTATATCATGCATTTTGAAGGAAATTTCTTATAAAGTTGAAGCTTTGGAAAAACAAAGCAAATGCTGTTGAAAACACTACTATCCAGCGCTCTAGTTGTTACACTCTGTGCATTCCTAGCTGTGATCACACAGTGAGTTTGGCACACAGACTGATTTATGAGGTTATTTTGGATCTGGAAAAACGCTGTGAGACAAGTTGTCTGTTTATTGACATTAGTTGCCTGGTACAAGCCAAATATGTAAACATGGTTGCAGGCCACACACGGGAGCAGTTATATTAGTTTTTTATCTCCCGTATTATGGGCACTAATGCCTACTGTTAAAATGTCAGTTCATTCAAATCACTTTGGCATATACTGGGTGTAATAAGCAGCATGTAGGGGTCACTGTAACTACTTTTAGACTTTTCAGTGTGTTTTAATAAATGTTTAATTTGAATTAAATAAGTGATGATAATGTAATACTGGTGTTATTTGCAGAGGTGGGTAATCCCACCTTCAGTGAGTAAAAGTCCTACCACATATTTGTTCCATCCACCCGCTAAACCAGCTGATTGCAATTAGTTGAGCTTGCAAGTAGATGAGCTAATCAGTGAATTCACCTGTTTTAGGTGCACCTGTAGAAACAACACATGGTTGGACTTTTACTCATTGAACCCGAGGTCACACCACCTTTATTTGAAATTTATGTTGTTCATTTATTTATGCATTTATTTCATCCAGGATTAAAGCTACAATGTGTAGGATCCCGGGGTGTTTATTCATAGAAATGGAATATAGCCTTCATAACATCTGTTCATTAGGGTAAATTTTACCTGCAACAATGAATCTGTGTGTTTCTATAAGCGTAGAATGAGCCCTTCATATCTACATGGGAAGATGGAAGAAAAAGGACAAAGAATCATTTCTCATTCACTCAAAGCACTCGAAGAGTATGTTAAAAGTATTTTGGAGGTTAAGTGAGTGTCTAATGGGGTGATGAGTGTGAAGTTGGAAATTTAAGGGGTGATGATGAATATCATCAGTGCATATGCCCTACAGGTAGGTTGTGAGATGGAAAAAGAAGCTTCCTGGAGTGAGTTAGATGAGGTGGTGGAGAGAAGAGTGGACGTCAGTGGGCAAGTTGGTGAAGGGAACAGAGGTCGTGAGGAAGTAATAGGTAGATATGATATCAAAGACAGTAATGTGGAAGGGCAAATGGTAGTTGATTTTGTCTGCACACCACTATGACAGGTGTTTGACCTCCTCCCTGTACCAGGTCTCGTTGTTGTTCCTGATAAGGCCTACCACCATATTGTCATCAGCAAACTTTATCAGGGTGTTGGAGGAGTGAGTGGGGACACTGTGCATTACATACGGCATCTTCAGTTTTTATTAAGCAACACATTTCTATTCAAAATGGTTTCACAAGCAAATATTTAGTGGTGTTTGCATGATAAAATATGTCAGTTTTGGGTTTTCAATATGAAAGTATTTGGAAGCTGTTCTGTTTGAGACTTTTGATAATGAAACTTTCCTGTGTGCTTTAACAGAGATACTGCACAGTGTTTTTGTACTCTGTATTTTATTTGTGTCCACATCTTTTTTCTGCTCCCACAATATTAGCTGTTATCCTGCATATCAAGAAGATGTTTGTCATTACTGACCCTGAAGCCTTCAAAGAGCTCACTATCTCCTTTTTTTAATGAAACTGGCTTATTGATCTTTCCTGTGTGCCTGTCTTTGAGCCTGTGAATACCTGCTGGCATTTTAGGTGTTTTGACGCATTTCCTGTGTATCGATTAGACATTGCGTGTCAAACAAACTCACATCATCACTAGCAGCTCTATAGTGCTATTAGTCAGGCTGTAAGAGGTAAGAGTCACAAGGACCATTAAATAAATGGCTTTTTATGTAAATGAGTTATTTAATGAAGATAAATGATAAAACCACAGGTGTACAACCACAGTTGTAACAAATAAAGCATGGTAGCAGTTTTCTAAGCTGGAGCCCTCTAATGGAAAACCAACTTTCACAGCTGAGTGGCCAATTGTGTGACACAGTGGTCAATTGCCTTTAGAAGGATTGATGCTCCTAGTTGTGTTTAAATGCACTTCTATTGATCATCTTTGAGATAAGTGGTCAATGCATTTTGGACTTGTTAGGGATTGGAGTGGGTTATTTAGGTCAGTGTTTTTTTGTTATTATGGTCCAAATTTGTGGAACAGGCTGCCTGAGGATTGAGAGTGTTTATATTTTTAAGAGCAAACTTAAGACTTGTCTTTTTATGTTGGCTTTCAAAATTAATTTTACCTTTTACTAGTAATCTTTAATGAATTTTAGTGAATGCTGTTTTAAAGCACAGAGCTAGTGCGTGCATGTGTGCGTTGGCATGGGGAGGATGGTTAGGTGGGGTCTTTGGCACCATTATATTATGAAAACACTTTGTGTTGCATTTTATTTGGGTGAAAAGTGTTCTATAAATAAAGTTTGATTGATTAATTGATAAAGGCTGACCTCGTACTGATGGATTCAAATGTTAAAGGTGATGGTTTAGTGGTTAAGAGTTGAGCTTTAGACTAGAGGTTCCTCAGTTCAAACCCCAACCAAACCAGACCATCACTAAAGCCTCGGTCCCACTGAATAATAACCATGAATAATGGGTGTGTCACCGATTATTTGAAGAATGTTCCACGTTTTAAGCCATCATGTATCCGCTACTAAGGTGCCTCTATGTGCCTCTCTGTACCTCACATGTGCCATGTATCAGCCTCTAGTGAGCCACGACCGACCTGTCATTTGAGCCCCGTCCAGCCTCGAATGGCTTGTGTCACCATATATGATCCACGTCAAGCCACATATGATCCATGTAGCGCCGTGTAACACAACGTTGGTGCACATTTAGGCATGGGTTTGGTCCAAAGCTCCAGCCCTCCCACAGTTGGTCCCTTTAAGTGTGGGTTTTCAATTCACAGCATCCATTCAAGATGCTGTCACATTTTTTAAATGCAGTCCAAAAGCAGACGCTCCTGTACAGTCTGGCGGGTGTGCGCCATGTGTCAGGCTGCTATCCACCTGTGTTCCAGAGTCATTAAATGCACCAGACCAGCTAGAACCGAACCACGGGTTCCTGGACCACCACCTCTGTGCTTCCTCTCGCTGGCTTTATTTCTTTTGACACCGTGATCCCACTTTTAACTTTGTGTTCGTCCGTTTATGTCTGCAAAATTGCTCTTTTCCGCGCGTTGCCGTTCTGCATTCCTGGACACCCGCCTCTGCGCTCCTTCTCACTGGCTTCCTTTCCATCTGTGACTTGCTGGCTTTATTTCTTCTGCGGCTTTAAACACAGTCATTTTCACACTATGATCCAACTTTTAACTTTGTGTTCATCCATTATTGACTGCAAAATCATTTAGCGTTCTGCCTAAATGCTAGTTTTGAGCACGAGAAATTGCGTCAGTGCACACACACAGCAGAGCTCCTGATCCATTAACAAGATATTAAATGTATCATAGACATACTTTTACAGTTGATTATATAGAATGAATGAGCATGCAACTGTTTTACCAAGCTATTAAAATAAAAACATTACGAATAATTACCTTTTAGCGGCTTCAAATCCGTTCTCCACGTCATGGAGCTGGAGAGAGGGAGGCAAAAAGCAGGTGGAATTGTGTGCGCAAGAGGGCTGAGCCTCTCCAAAAATAGCTTCTCCTGGTCCTTGTAGCTGGTAAGCGCTTGGATAATGGGCTTTTACAGCCTCATCCTCACCACAAACATACCTCTATAATCCGTGTTAGTCCTCGTAGTAATTCGTACACAAACTGCCCCACGTTGTTGTTGCTAAATTTTGAACATCTTGAAATTAGTGCCACACTCAGAGATGAGCCTCATTAACTGAAGATGATGCCTCTAAGACTCTCTCAGAGCCACTATTCTCTCGCTGGGGGGGAAGGAGCCTGAGCTTGTGCGGGAGGTTGAGAGATACCGACTAGAGATAGTCGGACTCACCTCCACGCACAGCTTGGGCTCTGGTACCCAACTCCTGGAGAGGGGCTGGATGCTCCACTTTTCTGGCGTTGCCCACGGGGAGAGGTGGAGAGCTGGGGTCGCATTGCTTATTGCTCCCCAGCTCAGTTGCCATGTGTTGGAGTTCATGCCGGTGAATGAGAGGGTCGCGTCCCTACGCCTTCGGGTCGGAGACAGGTCTCTCACTGTTGTCTCGGCCTACGAGCCGAGCGGCAGTGCAGAGTACCCGACCTTCTTGGAGTCCCTGGGACCACAACCTCCTTCCCTCAGTAAGAGCATTGAAGATGGGTCATGGCTGGGTCTTCCAGCATGACAATGACCCCAAACACACAGCCAGGGCAACTAAGGAGGGGCTCCGTAAGAAGCATTTCAAGGTCCTGGAGTGGCCTGGCCAGTCTCCAGACCTCAACTCAATAGAAAATCTTGCTTAAACTCCAAACCTGAAAGTTCTAGAGAAGATCTGTATGGAGGAGTGGACCAAAATCCCTGCTGCATTACGTGCAAACCTGGTGAAAAACTACAGGAAACGTTTGACCTCTGTAATTGCAAACAAAGGCTACTGTGCCAAATATTAACGTTGATTTTCACAGGTGTTCAAATACTTATTTGCAGCAGTAACATACAAATAAATTATTAAAAAATCATACATTGTGATTTCCAGAATTTTTTTTTAAACATTATGTTTCTCACAGTGGACATGCACCTAAGATGAAAATTTCAGACCCCTCCATGATTTCTAAGTGGGAGAACTTGCAAAACCGCAGGGTGTTCCAATACTTATTTTCCTCACTGTAGATGATAGATAGATAGATAGATAGATAGATAGATAGATAGATAGATAGATAGATAGATAGATAGATAGATAGATAGATAGATAGATAGATAGATAGATAGATAGATAGATAGATAGATAGATAGATAGATAGATAGATAGATAGATAGATAGATAGATAGATAGATAGATAGATAGATAGATAGATAGATAGATAGATAGATAGATAGATAGATAGATAGATAGATAGATAGATAGATAGATAGATAGATAGTAGATAGATAGATAGATAGATAGATAGATAGATAGATAGATAGATAGATAGATAGATAGATAGATAGATAGATAGATAGATAGATAGATAGATAGATAGATAGATAGATAGATAGATAGATAGATAGATAGATAGATAGATAGATAGATAGATAGATAGATAGATAGATAGATAGATAGATAGATAGATAGATAGATAGATAGATAGATAGATAGATAGATAGATAGATAGATAGATAGATAGATAGATAGATAGATAGATAGATAGATAGATAGATAGATAGATAGATAGATAGATAGATAGATAGATAGATAGATAGATAGGACCCTCTTCATAGCCTGATGTGCACCTGCTAAACGACAGAGACCACAAGGGCTGTGAATTGTCACTGTTACATTTCCCTTCCCCTCTCATCATATTTTAATAGTTTTTGCAGTTAGGACATCGATTACATTTCGATCATGGATCAAATATATTTGGCAGAAAAGTCAGTAAATATGACCAACTTTACAACACGGAGTCAGAAAAAGAAGCTCAAATGACCCGCAATTCATGAAGGAAAATTGCATGTACCATAACGTTGGTTTGGAAGATGATGATTGTATAAAGAAGTGCAGCTCACTGAGGAACAAATTAATCCAAAAAAAGCCACTGTTCCTGTGGTAAATTGCAATAAGATTCCCACCAACGCGACAGAGAGCTTTAAAAGGGTCATGCGCACATTGATGTCATTGCATGGCCACGGTGTTACAGAGCTGGAGAAGCATAAATCAGGCTTTAGGATTTTAAGGTACCACTCCCCAGTGGACATAGAAAAGAGTGGCTCGACCAAATGTAAACTTTTTAATGCACATAATGCGCTTATTTAAGGCAGGCATTAATTTTTTTGCAGATGAATTTTTTTTGGCAGGTCCCTATTCAAGGTCAGGCGTTTATTCAAGGAAATACGTGCGCCTAATTGGTGCCGGTGGCACCGACCGAACGGTCCCACCTAAAAATCGGTCCATCCTGCCTTCACTGTGCGTGGGTCATCAGTCGCGGTTCATGGATTATCACCTCATTTCTGCTTAAAACTGCACACCAGTCATCATCTATCTTAGCGACAGATATCTGAAGCTTTTGTACAGCAATCTCCACATAAATTCTGCATTATTTCATCATAAAAGACGGAGGAATTAATCAGAGCGCCGCAGCTACACGAGCTGCTAGCTGATGCATTCATTGCACGTCAGTCATTTCAAAGCGTCACCCAGTATTGCCTCGTTTCTGCTTAAATCTGAATTTAGAATGATTTAAGAGGTTTTACCTTGTCATGTGATAATTAATAATCCCATTAATCCATTTGATCACTTTGGGTGCAGAGACTCTGTCTCAGATGAGCTGCTGAGCTCAGAAATGACACATGCGCAGTGGAGGCAGGGCAGACCAATTTTTAGGGGGGAACCTTCAGTCTGCGACACCGGGGAGTCCCCGTAGATCGTTCCACGCCTCCTGACTGCCTCCTGACTATTTATTGAAATTTGTCCATTTGTAGCCACGCAGAGTGATTTCTCTTGTCTCCATTGATTTCCTGTGTAAACACTTAAAGCAGGTATCTCCCCATGACTTAGTGTGCAAGACTTGAATATCATTGGTCTGGTTAACTGTTACTCAAAAAATAAAATGCTGTTATTGGTGGAATCTCATAAAGCAGGCATCTTGCGATAGTTCAGTATGCAAGACTCACATGTCATTTGTCTGGTTAACTGTCAAACAAAAAAACAGTACTGCTATTGGTGGAATATCTGACATAACGCAAAGATTTGAGAGAAAATTTCACAAACACCTTCAGCTGACTCTCTGTTCATGTGAATCGTGAGGAGGCGCAAGAGAGAAACAAAGCCTGGGGACCATAGAACTATTTTGTTGTTTTTCGTGCCATCTCTGGTGGTATCCACCATCTGTGAAAGAGCACCATCACAACCTCCAGGATGCTGTGCTCAGTGACCACAGTGGGGAGGAGGGATGCCAAGCAGACGGAAGAAATAAAGCTCACTGTAAATAAAGAGATTTTCATTGCAAAAACAGCTCAAAATTTATTTATGTGTGAAAAAAAAATTAAAGTATAAAAAAAGCACTCATACAAATACAACATAAGCAAGCAAGATCGATACTTGCACAGAAGTTTATTTATTTATTTATTTAATTTATTATTATTAATTCATTATTATTATTATTATTATTATTATTATTTTCAATTTTTGGGCCACCAAGCACAGTCTCATTTTTTCAGACAATGTTTTTCCTTCATCTTCTGCCTGAAGTTGCAGGAAATGGCTTCCATTGGTATTTAAAAAGGAAACATGCTACAGCTTCTCCTCTCTCTCTCTCTCTCTCTCTCCTCTCTCTCTCTCTCTCTCTCTCTCTCTCTCTCTATATATATATATATATATATATATATATATATATATATATATAAACTGAGCCTGTGATCACTGATTGGTTGATACATTTAGCCAACACAAAACATAACGTGTGTGTTGATTTTTACATATAAATGTGTATTTGTAAAACATGTCATTTTTTTTTTCATTTGTTAAAAAAGCATTTGCAAAACTGAAAATTCTATTTAAGTTGTGATTCAGCCAGGCAGCAACAACCGTGTGATATAACCAGACGTCATTCACACTGCCATCCAGTAGATGGGTAAAAATGCATAGAACACTGCCATCTACTGGATAGCATATTACATACTGGCATATTATGTTACTATGCTTTTTACTTTTTTACTCTTTTACTATGCTTTGTAATCTTTTAATTCATTTTATTTTGTTTTCTGAATTGTTTTGTGTGAAGAGCCTTGAGGTGACTGTTGTGATTTTGCGCTATATAGAGTGAATAAATTGAACTGAAATTGAGGCTCAGTTTACCCATAATGCAGTTGGGCATCTGTGTGTGTTAATATGTTCAAAACTTCAGAATTAGTGCATTACTTTAAAATTAAAAGATACGTGTTATATTTTCACTTTGTACAAATGACTTCACATTAATGTAGTTAACCCCTTAACGCCCGAATTTATATAGCTGTATATAAAAAAATGTTTTGTGTGTGTTTTTGCCTTAAGTAGATTATTCATTTCACTTTTGCACAAAAACTAGATAGTAATATTGGGTATTCTGGTAATGACTTTATGTTATAATGTTATAATAATAATGATGGTATGTTGCAGATTTGCGACAACGGGCATACAGGTCAATTTGGTAAGTTGCATATTTGAGTCAGAGATTGTAGCATATATGCGACGATGGGCGTTAAGGGGTTAAACTATCTAGATTAATTTGGTTTATAAATCAAAACCATAAGTCAAGCCTGCTTTCCTTTTCAAGACGTCTGCCTCACGGGTGGCCCACTGTATGCTGTCAAGGTAAATGACGCTTTCCTACAGCAGTGGGCAGGGCGCACGAAGACTGAAGCGCTGACTCATTGGTTGTGCTTGGGTTTGTGATCACCCTTGATTCTATCAGAAGCGTTGGTGGTGTTTAAACTCAAAATTGATTTCTCAGTAGCTGAGAGTGTACTGAAGACAGTACTGAAAGTTGGAGATTAGCTGTAACTTATATATATGTGTGTGTGTGTGTGTGTGTGTGTGTGTGTGTGTGTGTGTGTGTGTGTGTGTGTGTGTGTGTGTGTGTGTGTGTGTGTGTGTGTGTGTGTGTGTGTGTGTGTGTGTGTGTGTATAAACCTCACTGATTCCAAGAATAGGGGCGCAGTGAAGGGAAAACAATGCATTGTTGTTACCAAATGCAAACAAACATTGTGTCATTGTGCCACTAAAGGAAGTGCTGAAGTGGAGCCTGAATGGAAATATCAAACAGAATTACACAGTCTACAATCCATTGGGCCAACAAGAGCCCGGTGTGTTGATTGATGTGTAGTTGTGAACTCCAGCAGAGGAAATAAGATGGTCTTCATCTTGAATTACCATTTAGCGGTAGATGGTTGAGTACTCTGTCTCCTCATCCTTTCAATTACAACATGTAGTTAGCCCATTAGTGTAGGCAGCTGTCACCCAATCAGTTTATTAAAGCAGTCTACTGCACAGTAGAGTTAAAAATATGCACCATGTTTCCTATTCTTCATTTCTACACAGTACACAGTACTTTTTGTACATTGCTGTGCCTCTTGTACAGTGTTGCCACAGTTACTTTTAAAAAGTAATCCAATTACTGATTACTGATTACTCCTTGAAAAAGTAACTTAGTTACTTTACTGATTACTCAATTGTAAAAGTAATTAAGTTAGATTACTAGTTACTTTTTTAGTTACTTTTCCCAGCTGCCGACAACAACCCTCTGCCACCTCAACATGACAATGATACCTGTTTTTCCAAAACTCACTTTATAGTCACCCTTTCTTGACTTCAATGAAAATAAATACTTGTTTTATAAAAAGTAAAATAAACACCTCTTTCTTGACCTCATATTTAACTGTTGACAGCACTGTAACAGTAAAACTTGCAATTTCGAACCTACATTGTTTATAAATGTAACTATTAAATTCTAACATTTTTCTAACATTTAAATTCTCTCTAAACATTTTACTTGTCGAAATTATTATTATTTTAAGCAATATTAGTAGTTGTAGTAAAAAACAGCTTCAAAACTGGACCTTTAATCTAGGGGTGTTGTGAGGGGGGGGCACATCCCTGCCCCACTCCCTCATTCCATCTGGATTCGCCCCTGCTTTGGCGTTTGAGCACAAAGAATGGATAACATTTATTTATGCAGAAAACATGACCAGATTTACAGGTAAGAAAGTTTTATTGCATTTTCACATCATGTGGTCCTCAGAAAGAGAGTTTAGGTGCATTTGAGTGGAAAATAGTGTTAGTTGTTGACACGTCGTGGAGGATCAGCTGTTTTTAACGACCAGATACAGAGCGGCTCAGCTCAGAATTCTAAATAAAGGAGGAAAAAAGTATAAAAATGTCTTTGTAAAGCTCAGTGCAGGTGTGCTGATCACCGCGCTTTAAGAGGTGAGGACGAGTCGTAGCTGCTGCAAAAAACCGTGGATGAAAAGCTCACAGCTCACTTAAAGTGGTCAGTTCAGTCGAACCCCGACCTCCTGCCCACGGACCAAGTTTAATGCTGCTATCGACCCACAATGAAAAATAATAGTAACGCACAGTGACATGGAGAAGTAACTTTAATCTGATTACTGATTTGGAAAGATTAACGCGTTAGATTACTCGTTACTAAAAAAAAGTGGTCAGATTAGAGTAACGGTCAGATTAGAGTTACTAAGTAACGCGTTACCGGCATCACTGCTCTTGTACTGCTCAAAAAGGACCCATTTCCACCCTGGACAAGCTTATGACACAGCTGACAGATATGGCGTGCTGGCTGCAGATTCCTTGATGGATTTTCGTGATCGTGCTCCACCAGAACATGATTTATCCTTTAAATGTAACAGTCAGGGGAGAAGCTCACTCTGGCACATGAACAGAAGCACAAAGACCTCTGCAAAAAACTGTATATAACTAATTTATAGTGTTATTTGTGATCACTTTATGGTGATTCTTGGTGTGATGATACAGTATTCTTAGTATGATGGCTTACTGCTTAGCACTGATGCCTCACAGTAGAAGGTTGTGGGATCGCTCGCCCATTCTGTGTGGAGTTAGCATGTCTGTGTGGGTTTCCTCCTGGTACTCCAGTTTCCGCCCACAATCAAAAACATGTTTTTTAGGGTCTGTTCCTTTCTCTGCCCCTGACCAAGGCATCATCTCTACATCTAGAGTTGGTCGCCGGGCTGTGGCTGCCCACTGCTCCTAGTGGCTGGATTGGGTCTAACTGTAATTAGGATGGGTTAAATGCAGAGGACACAATTTGCTGTGTGTATGTAGAATGACAATATAGGCCCTTCTTCTTCTTCTTCTTCTTCTTCTTGATAGTGTGTATACGAGATCTGTTAGAAAAGTATCCAACCTTTTTATTTTTTGCAAAAACCATATGGATTTGAATCACGTGTGATTGCATCAGCCAACCTTGAACCTTCGTGCGCATGCGTGATATTTTTTTAAAGTTTTTAAAAGTGAAGCATTGCGAATACTTTCCGGATGCACTGGATATGCTTCCACAACATGATACGAAATTAGGTTCATAAGGTTCTGGGGTTAAATAAACTAGACTAGTAAATATAAACAAGAACAAGGTTAAAAAAAAGAATAAAAAGCATGTGGCCAAGGCACTATAATTCATTTGCAAGAAGCAACAGTGCCTTAG
Organism: Thalassophryne amazonica; assembly: GCF_902500255.1. Taxonomy (NCBI): domain Eukaryota; kingdom Metazoa; phylum Chordata; class Actinopteri; order Batrachoidiformes; family Batrachoididae; genus Thalassophryne; species Thalassophryne amazonica. The sequence continues at coordinate 71,953,307 of NC_047114.1, forward strand.
TGCTCTACGAGAACTCAACAGCCTCACAGCCTCTGGATAGAAGCTGTGCCTCAATCTGGTGATTCGGCACTTGATGCTCTGCAGCCTACTGCTTGAAGGGAGAGGAACAAACATTGTGCTTTGCCACGTGTGCGGGGTCTTTTTTGATTCTGGAGGTCCTTTCTGTGCATCTGTTTATGTATTTGTCTGCGATGGTGGGTAGGCTGCCTCCCACCTGTGTGGCATTCACAACCCTCTGCAGAGCAGTTGCCATACCACTCAGTGATGCAGGAGCACACAACTCACAACACTCTCCACCACGCACCTATAGAAGTCCACCGGAACAAAACTGTCAAGTCCAGCATGCCTCAGCGTCCTGAGAAAGTACAGGCGCTGATGTGCCTTCTTGACCAGGGCTGAAGTGTTGTTGCTCCAGATGAAGTCCTTGGTGAGGTTCACATCCAGGTACCTGAAGTTGTTGGCTGCTTCCACAGCTGCTGTTCTGGTGTTTTGCTCTGTGCTCTTCTTGAAGTGCACAGTCATAACTTTCATCTTCTTCACGTTGATGCAGAGGTTGTCTCTGCACCAACCTTTCAGGTCCCACCAGTAGCAGGACTCATCACTGTCAGCAACTTCACTATATGACAGCATGGGTGCTTTGCTGTGCAATCGGAAGTGAGCAGGGTGTACAGGAGAGGGCTCAGCACACAGCCCTGCGGGGAGCCAGTGCTGAGAATAATGGAGGAAGAGATGATAATGTGGACCTTTACAGACTGCGGCCTGTCTGTTAGAAAGTCCAGGACTCAGTTGCAGAGAGAGGTGCTCAATCTGTGTGTTTTGGGTTTACGCACCAGGGTCTGTGGTATTATTGTATTGAAGGCAGATGTGAAGAGCATGCAGATGTAGGAATACCTGTTCTCCAAGTGACTGAGGGCAGTGTAGACCACATGTGTGATGGTGTGGTCTGTTTATCTATTTTTGCAGTAGGCGTACTGTGTGGGTGCACAGTGATGTCAGTGTGGTCCTTAATGTGTGCCATGATCAGCTTCTCAAAGCATTACATGAGTATCGGGGTGAGGGCTAGCGGCCGAATAGTCATTCAGGCCTGTCACCGTGGAACCTTTGGGGATGGGGGATGGTGGCAGTCTTTTGGCATGTGGGGACAACTGCCTGAGACAGAGAGGTGTTCAGGATGTCTGTCAGCATCTCAGACAGCTGGTGTGCACAGTGTCTTCATAGCCGCCTCAGGATGTTACCCAGGCCTGCAGCTTTGCAGGGGTTGATCCTCTGGAGGGGGTCTTCCTAACTGCCCCTGGGGTGACTTTGCTTAGTGATGTGGTCAGTCTAGAGCTGGTGGGGGCACTTGAATCCTCAAACTGGGCGTAGAAGCTGTTCAGGGTAACTGGGAGAGAGGGATCCCCAGGACACTGTGCATTCCTGGTGTTATAGTCTGTGACGCACTTGATACCCTGCCACATGCTGCATGGTTCGTTGGAAGAGAAGTGGCTCAGGATCTTGTATCATGGTGAATTGTTAGGCTAATGGTAGCAGGAATTGATCGCTTGATTGCTTGGTTTCAGATCACTGTTCATCCTGTACTGTTGTGTGACTTGTAAACGATCCCATTCTTCTGAATGGTTCTTTCATAAGGATGTTGGTTCTTACAAAGGACTCCGAGTCCTACTGTGGAACCGTTCATCTTATCACTGACAAAATGTCACAATCCACTGTAACCCTTAGAGCCCTAAGAGTATTTTCTTGATATTTTCATACCTTAAGTAATTCCCTTTTAAGGCACTTTATTTTATAATAATGCCCACGTGCTTCATATCAAAATGTTCAGAACAGTCTCAGCTTTCTGTATGTTTGATATATTTGTCTAGAAGACTGTGAAAATGTTATCTTTTAATCAAAATATGATGAAATGTTGAACAGGACATGGGAGAGTGCCATTAGGACTATATTTAAATCAGATCCACTCCTTTCATGTGAGTCAGAGTGGACAGTCTGTGACAGATGGAGAGGCGGGTGAGGCAGCAAGCAGAAATGAACCTTTGTAGTCTTGTGGGGACACAAGTGTCATATTACTGGGGTGTGGTTTATAAGCTTGTGGAATTTGGGCACTGGAGGGCTTTAAAATACATTTGCTGCCCAGGTTGACTGGATTTAATCTGTGACGAACCCTCCGCAAACTTGCAAAAAGGCTCTGCTCGGTGCATGTGTGTACTCTTGCATGTACCTCAGTTCTGCCCTCTGTCAAACAGAAAAATACAGGCATTTCAACTGTGTTTGAGCTGCAAAAAAAAAAATCCATCCATTCGAACAGCTCAAAGAAGTGACCGGAACAACAAGGTCTGGGTCTTTTCATGGAGTTGAAATTCCCAACACTATCACATGCTCAGCTACAGAAGCGGCACAAAATAATGGGTGGAAGATTCCAATTCAAGTCAGTGATATATATGTCATTGTTTGCTCATGTGTAAATCATGAAGGAATTTCTGATGGGTAGGAAAAAATATAAGGAATAGACAAATGGATGATGGGTCCATCTTATAGCCAATATTAACTTTCAAAAAAGGTGTACAATATGAGCTCTTCAACTAAATCTACTGTCACCTGAACAAGTCATCATTACCTATCTCTATTGTCTCTGTTAAATATTTTTGTCTTAAATTTTTCTAAAATTTGTATTAAAATATTTTTAAAAGTTCTTGTCATTGAACATTGATTGTCTGTGTCAATGAGAAAAAACAATGTAATTCTGGTCCATCTGACGTGACTCAGTGCACGTTCCCTGAACGCTGCCCAAGGAGACAAAAGAAATGAGATGAGATACACAGCTGGCTCATTCACAGTGAGAAGGATTTATAATCACGCAGTACACACGACGTCTCAAAAGAGCTCACAATTGATCTATTACTATGGTTATTATCAGCAGTCCCAGCTGTATCAAATGCAGACGAGCTTAGATGTGATTAAACACCTTCACTTTGCATGGCTGCATCAGTTCAGGCTGCGCACAGAGGGAAGAAAACATAGCAGGTGTCTAAGATGCCTCAGTGGGGAAACATTAGATTTAACAATCATTCTCACATTTGAGACGTCAGCAGGTTTTTAAAAAAAAAATTAAAACATTGCTGAATTGCACATCTTGTTGGATTTCATAGTTACAGATGTCTGAGTCCAGCTTCTATTATTTAATTACTACATTGTTCTTTTGTTAAACCTGCATAGATCACGTTATCAGACAAATTAATTAGGAGACATTTTCTGATCAATGAATTCTGCTCAATATTAAACCAACTTGCTTTGCATTGAACCATTACATCCCGAGTAGTGACCTTCACAGAGCCGTATGGGCGTCTGTAATTCAGTGATCATGGACTTCTGACTAATGCTTTTTTTTAGCGACACCTACAACCCCAGTTCCAATAAAGTTGGGACGTTGTGTGAAATGTAAATAGAAACAGAATACAATGATTTGCAAATCCTCTTCAAAATATATTCAATTGAATACACCACAAAGACAAGATATTTACATGTTCAAACTGATAAACTTTATTGTTTTTGGTGCAAATATTTGATCATTTTGAACATTTACATTTTACACAATGTCCATCTTCATTGAAATTGGAGTTGTAGTTAATATTCTGAAAAGTGCGATCCTTTTTTTGTTTTATAGATCCCACACCCCACACTTGCCTATAATGTGAGTTTTGGTGCAATGTATGATCATCTGAGGACCTGTAGTTTCCATTTTCATTAGACTCCCCCTCACCTCATGGTGCTACCTGCCCTTTCCAACATCAGAGCAGCCATTTATGTTCCGCTCCTGTGAGTTGCGACATCCAACCCACTCCTCTTTTTATCACTGCGGGGAGAGATGCTCTTTCCCTTCCTCCTTCTTCCTCCCTTTTTCCTTCGTGACTGTCCAGGACAGAAGTGGCAGTGTTACTGTTTGCACCTCTATAACTGCACATTCAACAAATCATTCCTTATTACAAAAAAATATAACACAATGCTAAAATACCCACAGCTTTGTCTTCTTTTAATTTGCAGTTATTTAATTACTTATTAGGATCCTATTGTCTTACATACAATTTGTACAAGTTCAATAAGCCCCCTCTATCATAAATAAATAAATTAATAAATAATATTTTTTGTTTTAATGGTGTCTGCAGGAGGGTGTGTGTATGCGTATACATGAGCTTTTGACAAGCGTGGAAGTTAGCTTTGAGTTAGCAGATATTAGCGTGCATGCTGACGTCCGCGAAATGTCTTGTAAATTACTCCAGAGGTGTTATCAGGTTACAAAAACAGCATTTTCAGTATTAGAAGTGTTTATTTCACACTAGCTTTTATGTAATATATGACAAAGAGGTTATATTTACACACAAATGGAGTTTGCAGCTAACTAGACCAGCCACTGATGTCATGGTACCGCTCTACTCTGACTGGCTGTTACCCCCACCACTCAAAAAAAAAAAAAAAAAAGAACAAAATGAAACAGAATGTGACATTTTAACCTCTTAAAATAAGTCAAGGTTAGCCATGTTTGAACTTGTCTAAGGTCTGTGTCCCAAGAATGCTCACTATGAATTTGAAGACTCTGGCGGTAATAGGACTGGACTTGTGCTGAGCACAGACAGGCGCAAAGTCTTTGCAATAACTGATGGCCATATTTGATGGCCTCAGGTAATAATTCATTTTCACAGTGTTACAGTTATTTCTGAATTAAATGCTGCACATAATTCTGTTTAATTGTAGTGAAAAGCAAATATTCTTTTTGAGAGATTAATTATTGCATTTTGTAAGCCATTCATACACTTCTTACAGGACTATCTTGAAAGTGCCATTTGTGGGAGCCTAAAGGAGCCATACTATCTGCCACTTGAGCACTGAGCATTCGCCAGTAATTTGTACTGTGGCATTCAAACTGGCTTCATGTAGGCTTGATCAATTTGGTTGATTTGTTAGGAGATATTCACTGAAGCATGTCTTTTATCTTTGATACTATATTTAGAAATAAACGTAACCACCTGTGGTGGTGGTGGTGGTGGTATGCCGACTGAACCATGCTACTACATTTGGATTTGAATAAACACAATATTGGCAGTTATGCTTGAAAAACCTAAAGCTGGAAGGTTGTGCCAGCTTGTGTGGACAATATCTCAAAAACAACAAAGGCCATTGTCATGTAATTCACCCCATTAAAAAAGCACAGAATGAGGATGAACTGATTAGTTGTTGGTAATTTTGATGCAACAAGTCAACAAGAAGAGTAACTTTGTTTTGTATGTGTGATAATCCACAGTTGTGTTTTCCACCTCCTCAACACTGGGAATGTCATGCTGGTCAGTGCGCTCTGCCACTGACAAGTGGACAAGCAAGTGAAGCGGACCCCCCTTCAGGCTAAGAACCACAGGGATAAACATGATGCCCACTACATGGACAAATATAGGACAGAATATACAACAAAACAGGAAAGTAAAGCTGTAATTAAAGAATAGACAGAATGTGTGGCTGGTGATGATACCAAAACTTTGTCTTTGGTAGTTGGTAGTACAGGAATCTGAATCAAAAGCAAGACCTGCAGGATGGTTCACAAATGTGCATTCACATCTGATTATGAATCTCACATTTAAAAGTTATCACTGTAAATGCTAACATACAAATGAATTAAGTATGATAAGTGAACCAAACTCAGTTTTCATCAACCTGTTATGAACACTCATTTTAAGTAAGTAAGTAATACTTTGAGACTGGAAGACCTGCTTTACTTGATGTTTCTCATTTAAGACAAATTAGAAAAAATAATTTTTCATATCCAGTGTCCTTTGGGGCATTCTTTCAGACATGCGCAGATCTGCCTCACTTACTTTGCGCATTCCTGCCCACACACGTCCATGGTGAGCCCGTGTTTGGACCACCAGTGCTCTCTCCAACCTGTTTTTCACTCATTGATGATAAACTGTCTGGAATTAGTTTGGTTTATAAATCAAAACCATAAGTCAAAACTGCTTTGCTTTTAATGTCCTATGTGACATGCCAGTACTGTTCCATGTTGAAAGTAAAGGACTTGTCCTTACAACAGTGGGCAGAGCGCTCAAAGACAGAAGCCCTGACTTGTTGTTTGTGTTGGATTTGTGATCGCCTTTGTTTTTCCTCAGAAGTGTCAGCGGTGCTTAAACGCAAAAATGGCTTGTGTAGCTGACAGTGTACCGGAGTCAATACTAAAAGTTAGCAGTTAGCTGTAGCTTCAAGAAAATTAAATTGACCTGAATATGAAGGATGAACAAAACTAAAGAGAATTACGCTGTCATTTGTGTACTGGATGCTCACAGTAAATAAGTTACTGTAATCTAATTTATATGACTACTGTAAACTCAAAATAAACAAGTTACTATAATCTAGGTTTTTAAGTTTGAGTACTGCAAACTCAAAATGAATAAGTTACTATAATATAATTTAACTTCATTTGAGTACAGAGAACTAACAAAAAATTAGTTAATCAAATCTAATGTATCTAAGTTAACATAAATTACTTTTTTTAAGGCAACGACTTTGCTTTTTTTTTTTAAGAAAAGTCAAGTTATTTTATTTTACAGTGCACAAGGTCTATGTGTGCACTGTGTGTGTTACTTATAATTTATATAGACAGTTTTTGTTTATTATTTTTTTGTGGAGTTGATGAGGCGTTCATGATTGGTTGCAATAGGGCTGAAAAAAACAAGTTGATACTGATACACACAAACTACAGCTACTACTAGGTAAGAAATTAGAAATTAAAACCATCACTATTCAGTAAATCTGGGATACCAAGAAAGTCTCATGAAACCTGATCATGCATAAATTAAAACTTCTCTGACATTCAAATTTGGTGACAATTCAATAAATTCTGGTCAAGTTATCAAGGGCACAAGAAAGTGACTGACACGTATACAGACAGAGTGCAGTTCTATGTCTGTCCCCCTTCTGGACTTTGTGCCAGCTCCCACCTGTCAGTAGATCTCTAACTTCCTGGCAGGCAGGACACACCAGGTGAGGCTGGGGAGGAACACATCCAGCACACGTACAATCAGCACTGGCACCCCTCAGGGGTGTGTGCTCTCCCCACTGCTCTTCTCCCTCTTCACAAAGGACTGCATCTCAGGGAACCCCTCTGTTAAACTCCTGAAGTTTGTGGACGACATCACCATCATTGGTCTCATCCAGGATGGTGATGAAGCTGCATACAGACAGGAGGTGGAACAGTTGGTACTCTGGTGTGGTCAGAATAACCTGGAACTAAACCCCCTCAAGACTGTGGAGATGATAGTAGACTTCAGGAGGAACCCACCATCACCCTGCCCCCCATCCTCAACATCATTGTACCTTCTGTGGACACTTTCCAGTTCCTGGGATCCACCATCTCCCAAGATCTGAAGTGGACCTCCCACATAGACTCCATCAGAAAAAAAGGCACCGCAGAGGATGTACATCCTCAGACAGCTCAGGAAGTTCAACCTATCCCAGGAACTGTTAATCATCTTCTACACATCCATCATCCAGTCTGTCCTGTGCATCTCCATTGCTGTCTGGTTTCCCAGTGTCTCCAAACATGACAGGCACAGACTTCAACGAAGCGTCAGGTCTGCAGAACAAAATTCATCAGAGGCAGCCTGCCCTTCATCCAGGACTTATACCGGCCCAGGACCAGGAAGGGAGATGGTAACATCTCTGCAGACCCCCCACACCCTGGACACACTGTTCAAACTCCTCTCCTCTGCTCGATGTCACAGAGCTATGTACGTCAAAACAACCAGACATCGGAACACTTTCTTCCCACAGAGCATCACACTGATGAACAACTTAACCTGCCAAAAAACTCACTCATTCATATGCCTCATGTACAATTTAACTCCAATCTGTTGTCAACACACTTTTTTTTCTATTATTGCACATTTTATTTTACTTGCACATTTTATTTGCACATTTTATTATTGTGAATTATTCAGTGTTGAGTGCATATTTATACATGCCGTACAGAGAGAGTGCAGCTCAAACTGAAGTCAGATTCCTTGTATTCTGTGTATTCCTTGTACTTAGTGAATAAATGCTGTTCTGATTCTGATAATACAATTGAAGGCCTGTGTTAAAAAAAATCATCAAAGTCCCACAACTCTGTGATTTTGCATGTGGAAAATTTCTTGGTGTAAACTACATTTAGGTCTAAAAGGACTCCTTTTAGGGCAGCACGGTGGCTTAGTGGTTAGCACTGTTGCCTCACAGCGAGAAGGTTGTGGGTTCAGTTCCCGTGGCCTTTCTGTGTGGAGTTTGCATGTTCTCCCCGTGTTTGCATGGGTTTCCTCCAGGTGCTCAGGTTTCCTCCCACATCTAAAGACATGCGGGTTAGGTGGATTGGAATCTTGTCCTTAGGTGTGTGTGTGTGGGTGTGTCTGTGTTTGTTTGTCTGTTTGTGGCCCTGCGACTGACTGGCGTCCTGTCCTGGGTGTACCCCGCCTCACGCCCTATGACTGCTGGGATAGACTCCAGCTCCCTGCGACCCTTAATTGGACTAAGGGGTAGAAGATGAGTGAGAGAGGACTCCTTTTAGACGTCTCTAACATAATGGCAGACATCCATATCTGGGCTTCTATTTGATCAGGCTTAGTTAGACTGCGTTCTCTGCGACATGCCAAATGGGGGGACATTGGCACACCGGGGCTCATATTCATTGAAAGAAACAGGGACAGAAATGGCAAATATCTAAGCATGCAGTGGTTTTGTGCTTTCTGAACATTTTTAGAGATAATTCTAGGCTCAGTTAAAATAGAAGAGATTTTCTTTGTTATTGTATATACACACAACAAAATTTGTCCTCTGTATTTATCCCATTATAATTATAGTTAGAAACAATCCAACCACAGGGAGCAGTGGGTAGCCACAGTCCAGGTCAAGAGACACTGCTTTCTGCAAGGGTATTGAAAGTAGCCTCAACCTAATGTGCAGATGTTGATGATGGGAGGAAACTCACAAGGCCACAGTGAGACTATGCAAACTGGAACTGGGCATTAGAGGAAGTGAACCCTGGGTACTGTTCGTGTAAGGCAAGACTGCTTCCCACTGTGATGCCTGCATTATCTTATTCCCGAATGTCAGGATGGATGAATGGCTAAAACTCCACCCTTTCCATCTCAGCTGTCAATCTGTGAAAAGCAGCTTCCTGCTAATGCATTATACATATGTGTTTGCCAAGTACGTATGGTGAAATGTATTTTAATTATGTGCTGCTTTAGGTCAATTTGTTTGAATAAGTCAGTACAGCACCATTTAAATGTCATGGCGATGGATGGTGAATTTAGAGGAAATGACCCCTCCAGGCAAGAGTTTATGGAGACAGATGGAGACATCTGATATAGCCTGCAGTTTCACATGCAAGTAAGGCAGAAGTGAACAAAATGAACCAAAGGAAAACAGTCAGAAGCAGCACGGTCTCATTCCCATTACGTCAAATAGATGATATAACACTGGTCTTTCAAACATGAATCATAACTGCCTTGAAATAAATAGTCCTCAGTAAAATATGCACTTCAAACATTTTTATGACCTTTCAAGAACTTTATATTTGAGGAAAAGTACTTTAAAATAAGTTTTTTTTTTATGTATTAGGATGGAATGCACCTTTTGAGTCATGTGAAAGAATTGCAATAGCAATCACTTGAAAGACGCTGTGTGATAGTGATGTGCAGGTCAGCCCGTAAGCTGCAGGTGCCTGTGGGTTGACCTACGGGTTGGATGGATGTGGGCAAGCTTGGTCAGAAAATACTGTAGGTGCAGGAGCAGCCAGTCAAAATGACAAAGCACAAGAAGATTTCCATCAGGTTTCAACCGATTATGAGCATTTTTAGATGCCTACTGTCTCAACCACTGACAACATATTACAGCAAGAGTCCACAAAAATATTTTAAAGGCCTGACTAAAGTGTAATATGTGATCTTCAATAAGATATTTTCATGAAAAAAGACACAAATGTGTAGTTAACTGCATTGTGTGTGTGTGTGTGTGTGTGTGTGTGTGTGTGTGTGTGTGTGTGTGTGTGTGTGTGTGTGTGTGTGTGTGTGTGTGTGTGTGTGTGTGTGTGTGTGTGTGTGTGTGTGTGTGTAAAAACACACCTTAGATGTGGTTTGACTGAAACAAATAGTCATTCAACTTAAAGAAAACAGGGATGAAGTGGAGGTTTAAGAGTCACTAGGGGCTCACAGGAAACATTTATTTCTATATGTATTTATTTATGTTCATTGTTAGTTGGTTTTATCTTTTCTGTTGTGTTTTGTTTTATCAGGTTCTTTTGTCTTTTTCTCTAAAATTGTATTGTAGCATTATTACTTATTTTTACTATTATTGTTGTTCTTGCTATTATTAATATATAAATAAAATAAAGGTATTACAATTTGTAATACATTTGACTCTTTTACGACCACAAACACTGAGCCATTAATTATTATACAAAAAACAAATGCACACAAACGTGCTGAGATGCGAACATCTTAATGCTAACTTTAGCATTGAAAACGCCATAGACATGCTAACGTGTTAGCATCGGTCCCGTTTTTAAGTTATAAAATACATCTATCAACTGTTTCAGAAGACCATAACAGGTCAGTTTAACATAAAAAAGATAAATAATACTCACAGACATATGCTCTTTAGGGTTTTAGCTGGGAAAATTTTAAATAAAGCAAAATAAAACAAAGAACCAATGAAGCAGTAGATCGAAGTGCTTCTTCATTGGTTCAAGATTCAAAGGAAAGCTGCGCTGCAGAAATGGTTGATTATATGGAAGAAACAAAGCAGTTGCGGTAAAACAAAGTTATTTAGCAACTAATCGATGACTAAATTAGTTGACAACTATTTTAATAATCGATTTTAATCAATTAACTCGATTAGTTGTTTCAGCTCTACTAAACAGCTCTCCTCATGCTGTCAGATTCCATTTGGGATGTGTGTGAGTGTGTGGCAGCGTGCCGCCTGTGCGCCTGGGCTAAACCATTGTACAACTGTGCAGGGTGGGAAGGGCCCTCAGAGCTCTTTCAATATTATTGTTGGAGCTGAATTATGTTTTGCAACATTTATACATTCATTCTAATTGTATTCTTTTACAACATGAATTGTACGGAAATTAATAACATGCAACAGGAAAATGTATTTAATGCCAGTTTTTTGTGGGCTCCCCCATGCTCTGCGCCCTGGGTACATAGTACCCTTTACCACCCCCACCCCCCCATTCCGATGCCCCTGTTTCCAGGTATTAGATTCCTTGCAGCTGTCTGTGCGTATATCATATATATATTTATATAATGTCTGAATGGATCCTTGTCATTTGATTGGTGCTTTGTGTGTTACATGACATTGATTGTTCATCCCGTTTGTGTTGCATTGCATGTAGAGTGCAAATTTGGTTCCATTTAGAGTGCAAATTTGGATCCACACGTTTGGTACCATTGCACTCTGCACACACACACGTGCACATGCACATACACACACACACACACACACAAAATGCAAGCGTGCATGCACAAACAAAACAAATCCACTGCATTGTCTGGAGGCTCTTAGTATCAGGCGTGGCACAAACCGGGTGGACACAAATGCAAGCTCACACGACTGATTGAGTTCAAAATGTTTAATGAATGCACCAGGCAGGGGTTCGGTACACGGGTGGTCTAGCAACGAGACAAAGGTAGCAAAAAGGCAAGAGGCTGAGACGTGGTTTAATAAAGGCACAGGTCAAAAACACGGTGTTAGGGCTATCAGAGGCATGGTATAAACAAGGTCAAAAATGAGTCAAAATACAGGCAGGCAAAAATGGAACAAGGAACTAGGCTCGAAAGTGACACAAAATCAACATTCTGCCAGTGAGCTGTGAGACTGTGAGGGTTTAAATAGGGAGCAAACTAATCAAGGTGAGATGAGGTGCAGGTGTGTGGAATGGTCTGGAAGGGGCATGGCCGGGGAGACAACGGTAAGTGCAAGAGTGCAGAGAGACAAAAAGCAAAGCAAACTGGGGCAAGATAACTAAGTGGCTGAAAAACCAACAGTGCAAAATGTGAGGTGCTCAACAAACCACAATTAATGTGAACAAAACAAAAGGGGAAAAAAACTAGGAAATGATGTGACTAAGGGCCCTGTCCCACTGGCGTTTAGGAGGATTTGCGGATGGAATGCGCACAAAAGTGGCCCACATCCGCCAAACAACCGCAATAACCGTGTAACATTCCTGTATGAGTCGGCCGCCATCCGAACACGTCTGTGATCATCCACAGAGGCACGCATGTCCGCAGCCAAGATTTTTGAGCCACTCAAAAATCCTGCTGCGGATGAGATCCGCATCACTGCCTGAACACATACTGAAGACATATGCAGGACATACACAACCAACGCGCCGCATATCCCCTGTCATCCGCTGATATGCGCAACCGACGGGTTGGTGCGGCTTGGCGGCAGACCGGGACAGCGTGCAAAACAAATATGATGCGTGCCCAGCACGGCCACATCACGGTTGCAAATGGTATGTCGCGCATGCAGACTAGAGCATGACACGGGAGTGGATTTTCACTCCGGTCCCATCCCGCTCCCAGAAAAAAAATCCCATCCTGTCCCAATCCTGTACTGGAGTAAAAAAATAAATCTCATCCCATCCCACTCCTGTAAAGATGACTCCCAATCCCATCCCGCTCCCACTCAAAATCAGTCCCACTCCCATCCCACTCCCATTTGTCTCACGTCGTGATGATCAATCAGGGACTGAATATGTAGTGATGTGGAGATGTCTGGAGTTTGACTGAAGATGTGAACATGTCCTGTATCTGGTAGCAGCCTGTGAGCAGGACTTATGTCTCTTTTGTCCTTTATTTCACAATTATGACAGTTTTTGGAGCAAGCAGCAGCCCTACAGCAAGCAGGAGCGGAGTTTCTTTTTCTTTTCGTATTACTTGCGCGCGCAAGTGAATGGAGATTATTTTACTTATTAACTACACAGATGTATAATAGAACAAATGGTGACTGGTTTCTAAACACAATTATGACAGAGTTTTTTTGGTGGAAGAGCGAGCTGCAGCAACCAGCGGAGTTTTTTTTTTTTTTTTTTTTTTATTGTTTACATGTGCGCGCGTGAATGGGACAGTTGGTCCTCAAACTGGGTCCTGCAGAGGTGGAAGGACCACTGAAAGCGGCCGTCATCCAGACTCAGCTCCTGCAGCAAATAATGATACTCCCTGTATTCACAACAACTTGCTCCGTGTGATCAGGGTCCGTCATGTTAACTTGACTGACAACCGGAGCCGGCGAGCGGAATGGAAGCTCCTCCTATTTGATGACGCACCAGGGTGAATTTTAACAGCAAAAGCAGAGCGACACACCGGGTGAAGGAGGCGTGTCCGTCGCCACGCGACCTCCGCAAATTTGTAGCATCTGATCGCGCCCGGTGTGAACGCGACATTAAATAGATGAAAATTATCATCTATTTTTGGCATTCCCGCTCCTGCCCGCTCCCGTTCATTTTATTCCCGTCCCATCCCAATCACGGGATTGATAAAATTTTGACTCCCATCCCGCGGGAATCCCGCAGGAATCACGTGACCCACGGGAATTCCCGAAAAATGTCATCCTCTAATGCAGACAGAGTGGGCATGGATGAAGCGAGTGCATCACGGCCGCTGTGCCCCGCATGGGGGCGCCTCCGCGGTCGCCTTCACTTCTGTTCCCTGTTATATCCGCTTTTCTTCCTCATGTATTCGCTGATCCACCCCGGGACATGTGTCATTTCCGCCCACCTTTGTTGTGGACGCTCAGCTTTTGTCTCCTCATTTCATGCGCAAATCCTCCTAAACGCCAGTGGGACAGGGCCCTAAAGTAAATGAGGGAAAACAAGGAGATGAATTATTATAATCAAACTATAACTTGAGTGAGACTGATTAAAATATAAACATAAATGCAATAACCAATGGTGAGGTGACATCATAAACCAAGACTACACAAATGAATAGCACAACAAAACCAGAGGCTACAGAATAGTACAGTAAATTAAAGGAACTAACTGATAAGCAATAAGTGACAAATGGAACATAATCAGATAAGAAATACTTGACAATAAATGATAACCAAAACCCTGTGACTAAAGCATAATATAATAAAAGTGATAAACAGAAAAGACTAAAGCAACATAAGGGACCAAGAGTGAAAGCAAACAATAAATAATACAGCAAAACTATATATGTGGCCAGCAAATGATACACCGAAGATAAAAGAAGCAAAACCAAGAATTAACTGAGCATGAGCATGGTAACCTGACATGAACATGAAACAAGACTAAACATAAACTAAGCATGATTATGAGTTACGACACATGACATGAATAACATGCAACACACAGTGATTTAGAGTTACTTCTCTAAAACAGTAAAAAACACAAAAGACTCAGAGCAGTGAAGTGGAGAGAAGTCCAGAATCATAACAGTTGGCTCAAAAGGGCCAGATCATGACAGTTAGCAGGAAGTTAGATTGAAAAGCTGGACTAATTTCTGACGTGATTTTTTTCTCTGCACTGAAGATGTTTTTTTGTTTTGTAGTACACGTGTGCACAAGTGCCAACCCGGTTGTGTGAGTGTGCGTGCGCTCACGCATGGGACAACAACACAAGCAAGACGATAATTTGATTGAGCTAACTGACGGTGCTAATTCTTGTAACACACACACACACAAAATCCACTCTGCTGTAAGCCATCTGGATGCATGAAGAGCTGTTCAGATGAAAAGCTGACATGATTTTTGGCTGAACTGAGGAACTACACAAAGTCTTTTTTTTTTATGGAAGTCCGAAGTCATTGCATAGCATCGACTGCACGTCACAATTTGGACTTTAGCAGCAGTGGAACACCAAAATGTAAGTCCATTTTCTGTTGTTTCGAAATTAATAAAATATCAAATGACAAGGATCTATTTTAGCCATTATATAAAACAAATAAATGTTTTTGCATTCTTTCAATGAAACAAATATTTAATTTGGTGAAAGCTGGAACAAACCATTCACTGAATTAAATGTTCATTCCACTGTACTCATAAACATTCATTACTTGTATCATATATATAAATACATTTTCTATTTTAATTAGTATCTGTATGCCTCATTCACTGCACTGAGATGGCAACTTTGTATTTTGCAACCGTATCGTTAATCTTTTGGATGTTGCTTCATAAACGGTGCTGACTTTCCTCTTTACCAAAGCAGGAAACCACATTTCAGTGCACAATTGACACATCATTGCTTTTTCATTGCGTGCAGTTTGTATAACGTGCACAGAAGTGCATTATTTGGCAGTCAGTTATATCAATTTATGCCTGCTTATGTATTCTATTGACTGCATGTGCAAGGATGCTGCCATTTGCTTCCTGTCCAACAAGTGGATCTGATCATTGCCGTCACTAAACCTTTTTTTTTTGTAAATGGATGATGTTTTGCTTCAATGTGACAACATCACATTTTACTGTAGTAGTTATAATGTGGTATCCGATTCCTGCTCAGTGTCAAGAGTACATCCTGGGGGGGAAATGAGGGTAGAGGTGTAGTTA
This sequence comes from Thalassophryne amazonica, assembly GCF_902500255.1. NCBI lineage: Eukaryota > Metazoa > Chordata > Actinopteri > Batrachoidiformes > Batrachoididae > Thalassophryne > Thalassophryne amazonica. Next base: position 71,968,895 of record NC_047114.1, read on the forward strand.
CTATGGAAACAGAAACTTTGTAAGATTTAAAACTGAGGCCCATTGCTGGCATGCACCTCAATAAACACCACCATCGGAGCTATTTTTGTCTCTGACAGCACACCAGATCAAGACTGCAGCGCGCTTGTGCAGGCTCTCTACATTTAATTAGACTGAGACAAAGAGAGCGGGACAACAAAAGAAAGCACAAAAACCATCACAAACCACAGTCACCGATGTTTTTTGTAGAAGCAGGTTCCCTGTAGTGAGCTGCCTGATGATGTTGGATAATGTCAGTGCTGTTTTTTCACTTAAAACTCTGGTCTTTAAATGCTCACCACAAACATCATAGCTTTCAGTTCGCAGACTCCTGTTTATTGAGGAAGTACCTTGTGGGTAGAAATCTGCACAACAAAAATGGCCAAACTCATCTGAGTGTGACAGATCCTGTCTGTTGATGATGATGATGATGATGATGTTGGACTAAATCACATTGTGGTAGTATGATGATTTCCTGATTATGGTTCAGCTTCTCTGTGAAGTGGCATAAGGAATTGGGCTGTCTGGGTTTGTGACTGTCCTGGATCAAGACAAAACTCCAGGGTTTTTATGACTTCCTGGGCTCAGCTATCCAAAGTGTTGAAATTGTAGAGACATTCACTTACAGTAGTGTTCAGAATAATAGTAGTGCTATGTGATTAAAAAGATTAATCCAGGTGTTGAGTATATTTCTTATTGTTACATGGGAAACAAGGTACCAGTAGATTCAGTAGATTCTCACAAATCCAACAAGACCAAGCATTCCTGATATGCACACTCTTAAGGCTATGAAATTGGGCTATTAGTAAAAAAAAAAAAACTAGAAAAGGGGGTGTTCACAATAATAGTTGCATCTGCTGTTCACGTTACAAACTCAAAACTGTTATGTTCAAACTGCTTTGTTAGCAATCCTGTGAATCACTAAACTAGTATTTAGTTGTATAACCACAGTTTTTCATGATTTCTTCACATCTGCGAGGCATTAATTTTGTTGGTTTGGTACCAAGATTTTGCTCGTTTACTAGTGTGCTTGGGGTCATTGTCTTGTTGAAACACCCATTTCAAGGGCATGTCCTCTTCAACATAAGGCAACATGACCTCTTCAAGTATTTTGACATATCCAAACTGATCCATGATACCTGGTATGCGATATATAGGCCCAACACCATAGTAGGAGAAACATGCCCATATCATGATGCTTGCACCACCATGCTTCACTGTCTTCACTGTGAAGTGTGGCTTGAATTCAGAGTTTGGGGGTCGTCTCACAAACTGTCTCCGGCCCTTGGACCCAAAAAGAACAGTTTTACTCTCATCAGTCCACAAAATATTCCTCTATTTCTCTTTAGGCCAGTTGATGTGTTCTTTGGCAAATTGTAACCTCTTCTGCACATGTCTTTTATTTAACAGAGGGACTTTGCGGGGGATTCTTGCAAATAAATTAGCTTCACACAGACGTCTTCTAACTGTCACAGCACTTACAGGTAACTCCAGACTGTCTTTGATCATCCTGGAGCTGATCAATGGGTGAGCCTTTGCCATTCTGGTTATTCTTCTGTCCATTTTGATGGTTGTTTTCCATTTTCTTCCACGCGTCTCTGGTGTTTTTGTCCATTTTAAAGCATTGGAGATCATTGTAGATGAACAGCCTATAATTTTTTGCACCTGCGTATAAGTTTTCCCCTCTCCAATCAACTTTTTAATCAAACTACGCTGTTCTTCTGAACAATGTCTTGACTGTCCCATTTTCCCCAGGCTTTCAAAGAGAAAAGCATGTTCAACAGGTGCTGGCTTCATCCTTAAATAGGGGACACCTGATTCACACCTGTTTGTTCCACAAAATTGACAAACTCACTGACTGAATGCCACACAACTATTATTGTGAACACCCCCTTTTCTACTTTTTTTTTTATTTTTACTAATAGCCCAATTTCATAGCCTTAAGAGTGTGCATATCATGAATGCTTGGTCTTGTTGGATTTGTGAGAATCTACTGAATCTACTGGTACTTTGTTTCACATGTAACAATAAGAAATATACTCAAAACCTGGATTAATCTTTTTCATCACATAGCACTACTATTATTCTGAACACTACTGTATCTTGGCCATAATATTCATGCCTCTGGATCCTTTCAGATAAAGAGATGCTTGTAAAGAATTTGTGACCTCATGAGGTTGCTGGACAGAAGATTCTGCTGCGGGAGAACAAAGATCCAAGTCTTTAGGGTCCCAGTGCTACCTGTCTTACTGTACTGTTATGAGGCTTGGATGATAATCAGTGACATAAGGTGACAACTGGGTGTCTTTGGTACTAGGTCTCTTTGGTAGATCCTTGGGTACCAGTAGAATGACTTTTTGTCATACAAGCAGTTACTTTGGGAGACTTGGATGAAGACTATCATTGGGATTGTGAGGTAACATCATCTATGACATTTTGACCATGTACCGTGCTTCTCTGGACATGACCCAGCACGCAAGTCCCTGAGGGTGGAGAACACTGACAAAAGACTAAAGATGCATCTATTCTCCCTCTTGTACGGTTAGCGTACCGGTGTAGTATGGAATTATGTTTCCTCTCCTTTTAATTCACATTATTAGCAACAGAACAGGTCTCAGCCCCACTACATCTAAATTCTGGGTCTGTTAGTGAAGCACAGAGCCAACTGCCATTAACCATTTTAGTCATCTCTTTGCTTCCCTGTTGATTTACTGCTGGTGAACTAATGTCTTAAATGCATTTATTTCCAGCTGACTGATTCTGCTCTCTTTCTCTCTGTTCGATGCACTGATGAACACTTTAATGAACCCTGGCCCTGCATCCTAGAGTGCCGGACTGACCTCAGGGCACTCTACCTAATCAAGACCTGGAGGCAGAGACTAAACACAAAGATGGAAAATGTGTCTTTTAAATATTGAGTGTCTTACAAAGAAACTGAGCCTGAGCTATATGTATATGTATATGTATACATATACATATACATACATATGTATATGTATATATATACATATCCTCTTCAACTAGTAATTTTCTTTTTGTAGCTGCTCTTCACAGCCTGCATCTCATCTGATCTGCATAATATTGATGCAGAGGATTTTTGTGCCAGAAAGTCTGTGGTTCTTATGCTGTACATAATGGTTGTATATGTAAAAGACTGCTTCCTGCTGAAAGCAACCATCTATTTGTCATAGCTAATGGTTTTCGTGCTTGGGACTCCAAAGGGGGCGGTCGCATCTCCCTGCAGTATAATTGTGGATTAATTGCTGTATCTTGTCTGAGGTAATTGAGTGTAAACATAATTGCCCTTTTTTGGGATCAATAAAGTTGTCTGAAGTCTGAAGTCTAGGTGGCATCCAGGTACTGGCATCCTCAACACTGAGTCACCTGGTTGCTTGATTATGCCAAAGGGACTGAGCCACAAAGCTAAATGCCTTAGTTAACATTCCCTTAGTTGAGGTTTGCACTTTAATGATTACAGTTGTATGCAAATGTTTGGGCACCCCTGATAATTTTCATGATTTTCCTTTATAAATCATCGGTTGTCTGGATCAAAATTTTCAGTTAAATGTATCATATAGCAGTCAAACACTGTGATATTTTAGAAGTGAAATGAAATTTATAGGATTTACAGAAAGTGTGCAATAATTCTTTAAACAAAATTAGGCAGGTGCATAAATTTGGGCATTCCAACAGAAAAAATACATCAATATTTAGTAGATCCTCCTTTTGCAGAAATAACAGCCTCTAAATGCTTCCTATAGCTTCCAATGAGAGTCTGGATTCTGGTTGAAGGTATTTTGGACCATTGTTCTTTACAAAACATCTCTGGTTCAACCAGGTTTGTTGGTTTCCGAGCATGGGCAGCCCGCTTAAAATCACACCACAGATTTTCATTAATAATCAGGTACATTGCACTTGTTCCTCTGCATGAATGCCTTAGTAGATTTAGAGCAGTGTTTAGGGTCATTGTGTTGTTGAAAGATCCAGCCCCGGCGCAACTTCAACTTTGCCACTGATTCATGAATATTGTTCTCAAGAATCTTCTGATATTGACTGGAATCCATGTGACCCTCCACTTTAGCGACTCTGTTTGTGGCATGTATGCAGTGAAGACTTCCGACCGACGTGGGTACCCACATACTGTGAGGGCTTTCCGGACATGTTGTTGTTCTTTAGCCCTTCCCTCTGTAGTTGTGGGCACCTGTAGGGCTCTGTGTTGAAGAGTCCTGATCACCCCGAACTTGTGTTCAAGGGGTTGGTTTGAGCCAAAGAGCAGATATTGGTCAGTGTGAGTGGGTTTTCTGTAAACCCCTGTCTGGAGCTGCCTGTTCTCTCTAATCATAATATCACAGTCCATGAAGGCTAAATGGTTGTTTCTGGCATGCTCGGGTGCTAGGGTATAGTCTGTAGTACAGCTAGGGTACAGTCTGTAGTACGCCTGCCTGTCGATGAGACCCTGTTTCTCCAGGTTTTGGAAGTAGTTAATGATTTTCTTATAGCCACTTGAGGGGTCGTTCTTCAGACACTCGTGCGTATTGGAGTCACTGAGCAGGTTATTGACCTTGGCCTCGTAGTCCGATGTGTTTAGGACCACCATCTATCGGCCTTTATCCACTGGCAGGATAAGGATGCTTTGGTCCTTCTGCAGTGCTGACAATGCTTTCCGTTCTTCTCCTGTAATGTTGGACAGAGGAGGCTTAGCACTGTTCAGCACTGCTGTGACTCTTAGCCGGAGGTGCCCAGCTTCTGACTTTGACAGACTGTTATGTTTAATGGCTCGGTATATGTTTAGGGGTCACTAAGAAATTTAGTCTTTTGGCGAGCACATCCTTTTCTGTCTATGTAAGAACCCTGTCGGAGAGATTCTTTACCCAATTTTCCCTGTTCTCACTAATTTGTCTGGGTGTATCTTTATAACTACCCCCACTGCTCGTGAAAGTAAGTGTTTTCTGCACTAAAAGGTTGTGAAACTTCCTGATTTGCTGCTCCTTTTGTGAAGACTATCAGAATCATTTTGGAGGTCTAATATTTTAAAATGTAGCCTTCTAATTCTAAGACCCTTTAAGATTTTGATAGTCTTCATAGTTAATAGTTAAAATTCAAATGTCTGAGCATTTAAAAAGTAAGGAGCGGCAAATCAGGAAGTTTCACACCCTTTTAGTGCAGAAAAGGCTTACTTTCACGAGCACTGGGGGTAGTTATAAAGATACACCCAGACAAATTAGTGAGAACAGGGAAAATAGGGTAAAGAAGGAGAGTCATCAGTAGAGGCCTCAGTCCCATCGTTAGGAGGGACAGCTGCCCTGTCATTAGGAGGGTGCTAACTAAAGCACAATAGGTGCTAATTAGAGCAATTGTTAGTGACAAGCAGTCTGCCTCTCGTTAGGAGGGGTCTGGTTAGGTTTAAAACTCCAGCCTTTGCTGGCTTCTGTTATTCTTCTCTACACGAGTCAAGACAGAAGTCAGACTACCAGAGCAAGAAATTTAGCTGAGAAGCTTCTGCGATTAGAAGCGAAACATCTTCGCATCAAGCTACCCAGTCCATTCGAAGATACAGGCTTCTCTACTTTCCTTGTGCAAAGTGCGCTATATAGTTGAACGATGCACAGAGACACTATCTGCAGCAAGATCATGTTGTAGGTCTTTGGAGCAGGTCTGTGGGTTGACTATGACTGTTCTCACCATCCTTTGCTTCAGCTTATCTGAGATTTTTCTTGGCCTGCCACTTCGGGCCTTAACTAGTACTGTGCCTGTGGTCTTCCATTTGCTCACTATGTTCCTCACAGTGGAAACTGACAGTTGAAATCTCTGAGATAGCTTATTGTATCCTTCCCCTAAACCATGATGTTGAACAATCATTTGAGAGTTGTTTATAGGCTCCCATCTTGCCACTCATTAGAAGAGATGTAAAGAGGGGAAACATTTGCAAATGGTCACCTTAAATATCCTTTCTCATGATTGGATTCACCTGTGTAAGGAGGTCAAGGGCCAATGAGCTTACCAAACCAGTTTTGTGTTACAATAATTAGTGCTAAATGTATTGAAATCAACAAAATGACAAGGGTGCCCAAATTTATGCACCTGCCCAATGTTGTTAATAATTATTGCACACTTTCTGTAAATACTAGAAACTTATGTAAACTTTCTGTAAATACTAGAAATATCAGTGTGTTCATCTGCTATATGATATATTTAACAATTTATATTTAACAACAATTTAACAATTTTATAAAGGAAAATCATGAAAATTATCAGGGGGTGCCCAAACCTTTGCATACATCTGTATCTAATTAGTGCCCACCCAGCTGTAAATTGGTACCAGCTTCAGCTGGTGAAGTAACCTGCGTCATACTGGTGTCCTATCCAGGGGGGTTGTAAACGCTCATCTACTTGATGCTACTGAAGCCAGAGATCAACATCAGCACCAACAGGCCTAATTACAGTGGCAAATGACCATTAAACCTGTTCAAAATGTCAAATGTTACAAAATCTTTTGGGCCATATGTTGTTCTTGTTCCACTAATAAAATAAAAGATCTGTGCCAAATTTTCCTCTGGCAGATCTGCACTCCTGACCTGGTGGTGTTCCTGGCATGCACCAGCCATCGTCTGAAGGAGAGGCTGCACAAACGAGCTGAGCAACAAGGTCGGCCAGACGACAACCCCAAGGCCATCGACCGCCGCTTGACTAACTTCAAACAAAACACCATTCCTCTGGTGAAATACTTCCAGGAGAGGGGTCTCATTGTTACGGTATGTTCTCGGACTTGCATGCATATAAAAGCCTCCATGATATCTGTCCTAACAATGATCCAAAACATTCAGGACCTAGTTTATGAAAGGCTTGCACATGAAAATACCATAGCACTGGCAAAAGAAAAAAAATGTGCATGCTGATTATTGTCAACTGGGTGCAGGGATAACCCTTACCCCTACCGCTCACCCTAACCCTGTGGACAGTGCCTCTTCAATGCACAAAATACTGCGTATTGTCTAATTAGCATCTTTGTGGGTGCTGAACAGCCACATAGGTGAGGTTTAAACATGTACGAGGTCTATTAGAAAAGTTTCCTACCTTTTTATTTTTTTAAAAAACTATATGGATTTGAATGACGTGCGATTACACCAATCATGCTTGAACCCTCGTGCGCATGCGTGAGTTTTTTCACACGTGTCGGTGACATCATTTCCCTGTGGGCAGGCCTTGAGTGAGATGTGGTCCCGCCCTCTCGGCTGAATTCCTTTGTTTCACACGCTGCTCGAGACGGCGCGCGTTGCTTTATCAAAATTTTTTCTGGACCTGTGAGGAATATCCGAGTGGACACTATTCGAGAAATTAAGCTGGTTTTCGGTGAAAAGTTTAATGGCTGATGAGAGATTATGGGGTGTTTCTGTCAGTGTAAGGACTTCCCACGGAGCGGGATGTCGCGCAGCGCTTCCAGGCGCCATCGTCGGCCTGTTTCGACCTGAAAACATCCTAATTTAAGGCTTAATTCACCCAGGACGTCGTGAGAGAACAGAGAAGATTCAGAAGAGGCCGGCATGAGGACTTTATGCAAACATTCCACTGTTTAAGGACATTTTGTAATGAAAGACGTGCGCGCAAATTCGCCGAGTCGTTTCCGTGACGACTCGGCGAATCCATCTGCGCCGCGACAGGAAAAACACCTCCGTGTTGAAAACCATTTGTAAAATTCAGGCGGCTTTTGATGGCTTTCAACAAGCGAGTAACTGAGAAATTGTTTAACAGCTTGGGCATGTTCAAACTTGCCTGTTAAGGTTTCCAACGGTGTTTTTCCTGTCGCGACCCCCCGCGGTCGGGTCCGGCCCGACATGCGACTCTGCCCGCACGTTCTTTCATTACAAAATGTCCGTTAACAATGGAATGTCTGAATAAACTCCTCATGCCGACTTCTCTGAAGTTCTCTGTTCTCTGACGACTTCCTGGGTCAACAGAGCCTGAAATGTGGACGTTTTCAACTTGAAACGGCGAGACGCTGCCGCCTCGAAGCGCAGATCGCCGTCAGGCGCCGTGGGCCGTCCTTACGGCGACACTACCAGACCAAAATCTCTCATCAGCCGTTAAAATTTTTACCGAAAACCAGCTCAATTTATCGAATGGTGTCTACTCAGTTGTGCCTTACAGTTTTGAAAAAAATTTGATCAAACAAAGCAGCAGTCTCTGAGCCATTCCTAAACAATGAAAAAATCAACGAGAGGGTGGGCGACTCCTCACTCAAAGACTGCCCACAGGCGAATGAAGTAACCGACAGGCGTGAAAAAAACTCTTGCTTGCCCACGAGGGTTCAAGCATGTCTGATGTAATCACACGTGATTCAAATCCATATGGTTTTTGAAAAAATGATAAGGTAGGATACTTTTCTAATAGACCTCGTACATTGATTTATCAAAGCTAAAGGAAATTTCAGTGACTGAAATTCTGTCTGTAATTTCGCGTGGTTTAAAATTTGGTGTTAACTGAGCCAGTGTTGTGCAATCAATGGAGACGTGCATTAATCTGATTCAGAGCTCCCCCCCTCCCCCCAAACTGTTTAGGTATGCATTTTTATTTTTGATCAATAATCATTAACACAGAAAACACCATTATTGAACATTAATTTATAGTGGCCTACCCATACTGTATGAAGACACGGGTTTGAATCCTGCTCATGCGTCATGCAGGACTCATGCAGATCCATCCCTGGTTCTCAAGACCAGGCACCTAAGTGGCTCTACTCTTCTTTTTTCAGATATTTAGATATGCCTTAGTATACACTAGTAGAGTTCTACCTTAGATTTGGAATGTATAATGGAGGATATAGCTTACTGAATTGTCATGCCTCTGTATGTATCCTTGGAGAAGAAACTAAGGGTCCTATCTCACTGGGCGCAACTGTTGAAAAGCAGCTGGAGATGCGAATTAGCGACCAAACACGGGAACGAGTGACAATGTCGCAGTTGATATCTCACTGAAGTGGCCACTCGCAGTTGAAGATGAATGACACATTTACACTCAAACTGTTCAGCTCTTATTATCTTGCTATTATCCATGTTAATAGAGTGTGGAAATTCCCCCACTCTTCCCAGTAATGGCAAAATAAAATTAAATAAATGAATTTAAAAAATGTATAAATAAAGCACTCACCGACAGTGGTGGGCACAGTTCCGATAATCCGATAATTATCGAAGATATGTTTTCATTATCAGATTATCTTTTTAGATAACTTTAAAAACCATTATCGGACTAACTATCTTGTGATAATTTTGTCTGATAATTTTTAGACCGATAACGTGGCAAATAAAGCTGAACAGCTACAAACATTTATAAAATTTAAAATCAGTTGAGCACCTACCTGTTAAATGTTTCGTAGCAGATGTGTAGTTCTACCCTCTGCAAAACAGAGGAGCTGCTTCTAGAAGAAACCGCTCTATCCTCTGCAGGCAAAAGAGAACTGATCACCAAAAAAAACTCATTTCTTTTAACCCCATACTGATACGCGGGCAGTATCACCCAAGTCATCCAGAGCCATACATTTTTGACTTATGGTTCAAATTTTAACCAAACTAATTTCGGACAAGTTATTTAAATTAACATCACGTCTGAAGTTTTATAAAGTGAAAATATCAGATACGTATATGTTTTAGTTTTAAAGTAATGCGCTAATTTTTAAGGTTTTAGTGTGGACATGCTTTGTCCAGGTGCATTATGGGTAGGATAGGGTAATCTCAGTACGTTCACGACATGAGAAATGCATTTCAGACAACTCTGATCAGGCTCCACGGACAACAGCATTAAACTCTAGTGCCTGAAACTCTTGTGAATATATTCTCTGGGTTTATAGACGTTGTTATTCAAATCAAAATTCAATGTATTCATTTATATAGCGCCAATTCACGACAAAATCGTCTCAAGGCGCTTCACAACATAAAAAACAATTAAAAATTTAAAACCAATAAAAACAACCATAAAAGAAAAACAGCAGTAAAAGAATACAAGATTAAAATACATCATAACACTAATGATAAAACAGGGAAAATAAATGAGTCTTTAAACGTGATTTAAAGGTCTCCACAGTGTCCAACTGCCGAATGTGTGCCGGCAGATCGTTCCACAGAGCTGGGGGCACGATAGGAAAAAGCTCTGTGACCGGCAGACTTTTATTCACCCTGGGAACACACAGAAGTCCTGCACCCTGAGAACGCAAGGGCCCGAGCTGGTACATAGGGGCTTATCAAGTCAGCCAGATAGGGAGGTGCAAGTCCATGAACAATTTTATAAACTAAAATCAGTACTTTAAAATGCAATCTTGCAGAAACAGGAAGCCAGTGCAGGGATGCCAAGATTGGCGTAATGTGGTCAAACTTTCTGCTCCGTGTCAAAAGTCTGGCAGCAGCATTCTGAACCAATTGAAGACCCGTGATCCTGGACTGCGGTAAGCCAGAGAATAGAGCATTACAATAGTCCAATCTAGAAGAGACAAACGCATGAATCAAAGTCTCAGCATCAGCCATAGACAGAATAGGATGAATCCTCGCTATATTTCGCAAATGGAAGAAAGCAGTCCTTGTAATGTCTCTAATGTGGAGATCAAAGGACAATGCAGGATCAAAAATGACTCCAAGGTTCCTCACTTTATCCGTATGATGTATAACACACGGACCTAAGCTAAGTGCTAGCTGATCAAATTTATGCCGATACCTCACTGGACCAAGAACCATAACTTCAGTCTTATCAGAATTTAAGAGTAGGAAGTTACTAGACATCCAACTTCTTACAGATGCAAGACAATTTTCCAAGGATTTTATGAGTAAGATTACCAGCAGTTATTGGCATATACAATTGAGTGTCATCAGCATAGCAATGAAAGGGAATCCCAAAATGCCGCAATATATTCCCGAGGGGTGCTACATAAAGAGAAAAAAGCAAGGGGCCCAAAATGGATCCCTGAGGAACCCCAAACTTCATGTCTCTACGATCGGAGGAGGTTCCATTACACAACACACAGTAGGAACGACTGGACAGGTGCGACGTCAACCATGCAAGAGCATTTCCAGTAATCCCAAAGTGATTCTCCAGCCTATTGAGTAGAATATGGTAATCCACAGTATCAAATGCAGCACTAAGATCCAGCAGCACCAGGACCGTAGTGATATCCGAGTCCATTGCTCGCAAAAGGTCATTCACTACTTTAGTAAGTGCTGTCTCTGTGGAGTGAAATCTTCTAAAAGCAGACTGCAGTGGCTCAAAAAGATTATTCTCAGTGAGGTAGTCCATGAGCTGTTTACATTTATTAAATTCCATGCATCTTAAATGTAGCAGACACGGATTATCTGGAATTTTGTTTTGGCATGTTTTTACAGTCTCTACTGCCATCTACTGGCCAGTGGTGTTCATGGCATATTTGTCCTGAAGCTGGGCTGATATTTTCAATCACTGTACTTGGTTCCAGCTCAAACTGTACAACAGAACTGCACGGTGTAAAAGTTCAGAGCGCCCGAATTATGTTCTCACACACATTGTACATTCAAAAACCACACATCAGACTCGTGTTTCCAGAAGCAAAACATAACAGAAGCTTCTTTTTTTTTTTTTTTTAATTTACATTTCTTATTTTTTACAAAATCCCTTGATGGGAGACATCAGAGTTTAAAAAAAATTTACAAGACAGGTCTGCGGTGTTTGCACATGCACAGTGCGAGAGGTTGGATGCTTGTAGCTCTTCAGCAGCTGGATACCCTCACGACGGTCGACCAGAAATCAAACAGGTTTGATTTTCATCTGACCATACGATCGCCGATCAGGAGGTGGTCATGAGATGTTAAACGCAGCTCGTTACTCCATGTATACTAAACGATGCAGGAGGAGCAATTAACCTGAAACTCAGTGCGATCCAAAAAATTCTCGCACAAATGAAAAATCAGATGAAAAAGGGCCAAAACTCTCACAATGTAAACCCAGCTTAAGTACTGAACATCTGGCACTAGTAGATCATGGCAGTTTTCTTTTTTTTTTTACACCGGTTAGACGGTTATCTAATTACAACTTGGCTTTTTTTTTTTTTTTGAAAATGCCTGTTTTTACAAATTAAAAAATGGAATATTTTATAAAAGCACATTTATCTGTAAACACCAACACATGACACACCTGACATTAACGTGTTGGTTTACATAATGAATGACTCAACCAAATCAGTGTTAGCGGAGGCACATTTTACCCGAATCCTTTGTGACCTGTCTGTGTTTGTTACAAAACTTCAGAATTAGTGCATTATTCAACATTAAAAGATATCTGTTATATTTAACTTTGTACAAATGACAGAAGTGACATTAATGTAGTTATTCTATCAGTATTAATTTTATTTATACCAAACCATAACTCAGCATTGCTTTATTTTCCAAGACCTCCGCCTGACGGCAGCGTTGTGATTGAGTAGAGAATTGAGCTTCGTGGCTCCTCTCAGCTTGCTTCTGTGTTGGAAGCCATGTAGTAAACAGGAGCTTCCAGCGGGGGGCAAGATGTTCAAAGACAAAAGTGCTGGCTCATTGTTTGGGTTTGTTGTCGCGTTTGATGCTACCAGAAGCAATCGTGGTGTTAAAACTCAAAATCAGCTTGTTAGTAGTTGCAAGTGTACCAGAGACAATACTGGAATTTATCGGTTATCTGTAACTTCCGATACATTTTGGGTGTTTTCTTTATCAAAGATAACTTTTCTGATTATCTGTTATCAAAGTTAATTTTTTGGTTATCTGTGCCCACCACTGCTCACCGATATGGAGAATAATGTCCCGGCTGGATCTACTGTCCTATCTTCCATGTCCAGCATGTAATCCATCTATTTTCTGTTCCTGATTTCTCCAATTAAGGGTAACATTGACATCTGCAACACCCTGTGAGTGAAGGGAAGGGAAGCGCGCCACCCACCAAATGTTACGTGAAATCAAGCAATTTCCCTCGCAATTACCATTTGCAGGTTGTTGCAGCCAAATGAGATAGGACCCTTAATCTGCATTGTGTCAGTTCACCCAACTATAAGTGGGTACTGGCTTTGGCTGGGGCCTGCGTTGGACTGCCATCCCATCCATGGGAACCTTAGAGTCTTATCCAGGTCATTGACTGAGACTGCAACCAAGGACCAAGTGGTGAAACTGAAGGAGGAAGACTGTTGTGTGATTTTTTTTTTCTCTCAACTTTTGTAAAGACCTTGTAACTGTTAGAATGATCCAAGCAGTGGGTGAGCCCCCTGAGTCTGGTCTTCTTGAGGTTTTATTCCTCAAAAATGCCAAAGGTAGTTTTTCCTTACCTCTGTCTCCTGTGTGCTTGCTCAGTGGGTTGATAAGGTTAAACCTTACCCATGGGAAATGCTTTGAGGCAGTGTTGTTGTGAGTTACTGCTGTACAAATAAAATTAATTGAAATTCAGGGAGGACATGAGGCAGGATTGAGGTGAAGTGATTCTGGACAACTGGACAACTTCTACAGATGTGGTGAGGGAGACTACTAAGAAGGTACAGGGTGGGACACCTGGGCGTTGGCAAGAAGACGAGGAGACTTGTGGAGAGAATACAGGAAAGTATAATTAGAAAGAGGTTGGTGAAAAAATATTGGGAAAGTTGGAGAGATTATGAAAGTAGACAAGACTACAAAGAGATGTGGTGTAAGGTGAAAAGAGATGTGCCAAAGGCCAAGTAAAATGCATATACAAGCTGTACATGAAGTTGAACAGTAAGGAAACAGAAAGCACTTGTACTGATTGGCCAGACGGAGGAACCAAGCAGAAAAGAATGTGCACAGGTTAGGATGATAAAGGATGCAGATGGTAATGTGCTGACAAGTGAGGAGGTGGTGAGAAGTGGAGGGAGTATTTTGATGAATGAAGAAAATGAGGCTGGGATGGGGGTGTGGAGAGATGTGCAACAGATTATTAAGTTTGAAGTGAGGGCACCTAAGATGAAGATGAAGAGTGGAAAGGCTGTTGATCCAGACTGTTCTTGCGTATGAGAATTGTAAAGCTCATCCAACAATGCTGGCCAGGTGTTGAAGCCACCTCTCCATATCGTCATCTATGGTTGTAAGGTTGTGATGGGTGGGGGGGGGCGAAGGATCTTACATTGCTTTGCTTTCATAAGAAGAAGAAGAAGAAGATCCAGATGACATAGCAGTGGAGGCATGGAAAAGTTTAGGAGAGCTGGAAGAGGTGTTTTTACCCAATTTTTTTCATAAAATCTTGGAAAGTGGGAGGATGATTGAGGAGTGTAGAAGGCATGTACTGGCTCAGATTTTTAAGAACAAGGGTGATGTGCAGAGCTGCAATAACTACAGAGGTATGAAGCTGATTAGCCACAGCAGACGTTATGCTTAGAAGAGTTAAAAATCTGTGAGGAACATGGTTTCACTCCAAGAAAGAGTACTTAAGATAAGCTCTTGCCATCAGGGAGAAGGTATCGGGCTGTCAGGTATAAGAGCAATAGATTTAAAAAATCCTTTGTTCCTTTGTCTATTGCTCTGTTGAATAAATCTGGATAATACCTACAGACGCATTACCGGACATTGACGGGCCTCACTGAAGATTATCTAATTTTAACTGACTGTTTCCTGTTATTTTTTTTATGTAATGGTATATTATGTGGTTGTTGCATGATTGTATGTGGTTTTACTTTTTAATTATGGCATTGCAAGCTCAAGACAAATTTCCCTTGGGACAATAAAGTAAACCCTGACCTTGACCTTGAAGATGCATTGTTTGCTCTGCGAGTACTGATGAAAAAGTAGAGAAGGCCAGAAGGAGTTACATTGTGTGTTTGTGGATTTAGTGAAGGCTTATGACAGGGTGCCAAGAGAAGAGTTGTGATATTGTACGAAGACTGGAGTGGCAGAGAAGTATTGAGGGTGGTGCAGGATATGTACAAGGACAGTGTAACAGAGGTGAGATATGCAGTAGAAATGACAGATACATTCAAATTGGAGGTGGGATTACATCAAGGAGCACTTTCTTGTTTGCAGTGGGATGGGGTTGACAGATGAGCTCAGACAGGAGTCTCCATGGATTATGATGTTTGCAGACATTGTGATCTGTAATGAGGGTAGACACCAGCTTGAAAGTAGTTTAGAGAGGTGTTGATACACTGTGGAAAGAAGGGGAATGAAAGTCAGTAGGAGCAAGCCAAAATACATGGATGAGTGAGGGGGATCACAGTGGAATAGTGCAGTTGCAAGGAGTGCAGGTGTTGAAGGTAGATGAGTGTAAATACTTGGAGTCAACTATCCAAAGTAAGAGAGAATGTGTTAGAGAGGCAAAGAAGAGAATGTTGGAAAGCTGGAGTGGGTGACAAAAGGTGGAAGGAGACATTTTAACAGAAGGATATCTGCAAGAGTGAAAGGGAAAGTTTACAAGATGGTAGTGAGACCATCTATGTTGAACGGCTTAGAGGTGGTGGCACTAACACAAAGCCAGGAGACAGAACTGGAGGTGAAGATTCTGTGATTTTTCTTTGGGAATGATAGTGACAGGGCAGGTAGGGCAGTTAGAGACAAACTCAGAGAGGTTAGATTGAGATGGTTTAGACACTTACAGAAGAGGGATCAAGGGTATAGGGGAGAAGGATGCTGAGGATCAAGCTATCAGGCAAGAGGAGAGGGAGGCCAAAGAGCAGGTTCATGGATGTGCTGAGGGAGGATATGCAGGTGGCTGCTGTGACACAGAGGACAGGGTGAGTTGGAGGTGGATGATCTGCTGTGGCAGGTGACCCCTAACAGGAGGAGCAGAAGAAAATTTTTTTTCAACAACTAATTAACCAAATTAACTCATTTTGACAGCCATAATTATCAGATTTCAAAATGCTGTGTCAATGGAGACGAACACTTCTTTGTTTTAGGGGGAAAAGCAGAAAAGAAGTTCCCCAAGGTAAAGATGGAATTGCACATGTAGGTGTTCTTGCTATTTAAGTATGAAAGTTAATTGAAAAATAACAGTGATAACATTATTTCCAGAACACATTGCTGTTAAAAAGGAAAAAAAAAACATTCTACAGCAAATACAATTTTATTAAAGTTAGAAATGAAGAAAATATGCACGGCTAAATACTCTGAAGAGGCATTGTGAGTGTAGTTAATATCTGATAAAAAATATCTGTAGACATGATTTATTGTCCCCGTGATCCAATCCTGGATAAGTGATTGAAGATGTTTGTATGTATGCATGTATGATTTATTGTGTGGCACTGACTCATTCCATAGCCTCAGGCTCTCAAATCAGACACTGTCACGCCCAATATTTTATCTAGACAGCTCGGGGCCATCACAGGCTACATGTAGGCTGCCAGTAAGAGAGTTGTAATCCTGAATAAATTAGCATAACAAAAAACAAAAAAGAAAGAAAAATTAGCCAATAGATTGCTTCAAGATATTTAACATTGCTTAACTCAAATGATTCAACCATCAAGTTAATGTGTTTAAGTAAAACTAACTTAAGTAACTAATTACCGCCAAGTTAAATTAACTTAAATTAGTGTATTGTAATAAAATGTGTAAATATATTGCTCTGTGAAATATCAGTCCATTGACTTTCAGGATTATGAACAGCCTGCTTTACCAATTGACCTACATTCACTGATTCTTATGTTCATTAAATGTTATTTTCCTTTAAACATGTACAGTGTGCAATTATTCTACCCCAGATAAATAACAGTTCAAACAAATCACTTAAAGCTCAATATGCCATGGCATTCATGTCCATGTTGACTGTATATGAACATCTGACTACAACTGTATGGAATCAAATAGCAAAAACAAATGGCAGGGATTATGTATGTTTGTGTAACGACTGCATAGCTTTGAGACAATGATAAAACAAAAGGCTGAGTTTTGGGGATGTGCTAGTAGCACATGTTCTAGGACATGGCATGGTGAAGTATGGTGACCAGCTCCTTTCCTTCCTGCCCTATATACTTCCCAAACGTTTAGTCAAGTGCCTCTTTTGCTGGTGGGTGTGTAGGAGGGAGCCCCCATTTACAATCGTCAACCTTCTGCATAGAAGACAAGTGCAATAAACCACTGATCCACCACACCCCGGGACAATGGTGCACATGGTTAGTCTACTAAAACTACAAAGTTAGAAGATCAAAGCTTGAAAGATCAAAGATTGAAAGATGTATGGAAATTAACCTGAAATTGTAAAGTTTTTTTAAGTTCACAACCTTGAAAAATGAAGGAAATCAAACATTTTAAAACCAATTCTAACCCGACATCCAGATGCTAATGCTGCAGTCACATCACCATAAGCTATGAGGGTTGGCTGAAAAGTTTTGTCTCTAATATAGTTGTCTCACTCATCTCATTATTATCTCAAGTTGTTTTACTAACCAGCAAAATACCGAAGTGAAACTGGTCCAAGAATAATTTTTTACTTATTCACTATTGCTGCACCAAATGGCTTTTGCCTGCAGTTTCAGGCATGTGCTGAACCACCTTCAACGTAACCCAGTACGGTCAGGAGGTGGCAAAGAGTTTGAAGGTCAAAAATGCAGCCATGTCTACTCTACATGATCAAGCCCCATAACATCCACAGGTGCACAGCATCAAGTGCAAATGGACAAGCTGATTCGTGCCAAGCATCCGAGTCAAGCAAAAAAAAAAATCGACAAAATGGTTAGAATTTCAAAAATGCGTTTAATTAGTATTCAAATCATTAAATGATTTAAATATTACAGATTTTTTTCTTTATTTTCTCCAAACTATTGTATTAAAACAGCTCAACTATTGGAGCAACTGCAGCCAAGAAGCTGCTCGCACTCCTTCAGATAACGTAAAACAGAAAAAAAAAAGTTCCTTATGGAATTCCCCCTGCCCCTAGATAAATATGGCCTCGACATTACAGTGAGCTGTAATTTTACAAGACATTTCTACAATAAAACATTATAATTCTTGGATTTCAGTAGAAACAACATTTTGTCTGTTTAGTGAAATTCAAGTGGCCCTCTAGCTTTAAGTGGTCTGGTTGAAATACTGCATGTTAGGGCCCGGTCCCACTGGCGTTTAGGAGGATTTGCGTATGGATTACGCACAAAATTGGCTCATATTCCCTTAACATCCGCAATATGCGTGAAACATGCTTGTATGAGTTGGCTGACGTCCACAATTATCTGCAGAGGCATGTTTTTCCGTTTCCAGGATTTTTGAGCTGCACAAAATTTTGGCTGCGGATGACGTCTGCCTTACATACTCCATGCATACTCAATACATACATAATACACACTCAGTCTGCTGATATCCGCAACTGACAGGGATTTGCGGCTTGGCAACAGACTGGGACAGTGTGTAAAACGGATATTTTGCGTGCCCATCATGTCCACATCATGAACTAAAATAAGCTGTAACGACTGCATACAGACTGCCCACGAATAAAGCATTTTTATTACGTCTGCTTTGCATCTGATTTGCAGCGGATGCAAATCAGATGCACTGTGTCCACAGCTGGACACCGTTCTTTGTTCTCCCGGCTGCCACGCGCTCTGCGCTGGACGCTGTGTATATAAAATAATTATTTGTGGTGGATTAATCATTTTATTCTGCAAATTGGCCGTTTTCAACGGCTCTAATCACCTCCTGAATCACAGAGAAAGCTGCAGCTTCGCGCGCGCAAACGGCTAACAAGCTGCAGAAAGCACTTTGAGCCGTCTAAAAAGGTAATTATTTGACTTGTTTACATTGTCAAGGCTTGATAAAATAGTTGCGTCTTTTTTCCTTCTTGTCTGCAGCTGTTATAGTATTTATTCCTGTTTATAACAGATTTAACTTCTTGTTATAATCGTTCGGATGAGCTGCGCTCTGATGCGATCCGCTGACATCACCACTCGCCCTGTTCACTGCTTCTTTACTCCAATCAACTTGTCCAAGTCCAGCAATTGGTCCAGAGCCTGTATTGTTGGCGTAAATAGTGATGCCGAAAGGAGCGAGTGCGCTTCTTTTATGACTGCAATGCAGATGCCGTGCACGTGCAAACACGTGCGCGATGCATTCATAATATACCCATAATACTGATAATCGCAATGCATCGGATCCATTTCCTCACTACATGCGTTATACAACCGTGATTGTTCATCATATATTCGCTATACATTATTAATATATCCATAATTCATACTGGGACATTTGTCATTTTTAGCCATTTTTGTTGCGGACGACAACGAACGCCTGTAATTTGTGTACTCAATTCATGCGCAATTAATCCTCTCCCCAGTGGGACCGGGCCCTTATCTGTGGACTATTTAAACCCTTTCAAGGAGAAAGCTGTGTGTTACGTATATTTATATAGACAGTTTTTGTTTTATTATTTTTTTGTGAGTTGATGAGCGTTCATGATTGGTTGCAATAGGGCTGAAAAAAAGTTGATACTGATACACACAAACTACAGCTACTACTAGGTAAGAAATTAGAAATTAAAACCATCACTATTCAGTAAATCTGGGATACCAAGAAAGTCTCATGAAACCTGATCATGCATAATTAAAACTTCTCTGACATTCAAATTTGGTGACAATTCAATAAATTCTGGTCAAGTTATCAAGGGCACAAGAAAGTGACTGACACGTATACAGACAGAGTGCAGTTCTATGTCTGTCCCCCTTCTGGACTTTGTGCCAGCTCCCACCTGTCAGTAGATCTCTAACTTCCTGGCAGGCAGGACACACCAGGTGAGGCTGGGGAGGAACACATCCACACGTACAATCAGCACTGGCACCCCTCAGGGGTGTGTGCTCTCCCCACTGCTCTTCTCCCTCTTCACAAAGGACTGCATCTCAGGGAACCCCTCTGTTAAACTCCTGAAGTTTGTGGACGACATCACCATCATTGGTCTCATCCAGGATGGTGATGAAGCTGCATACAGACAGGAGGTGGAACAGTTGGTACTCTGGTGTGGTCAGAATAACCTGGAACTAAACCCCCTCAAGACTGTGGAGATGATAGTAGACTTCAGGAGGAACCCACCATCACCCTGCCCCCCATCCTCAACATCATTGTACCTTCTGTGGACACTTTCCAGTTCCTGGGATCCACCATCTCCCAAGATCTGAAGTGGACCTCCCACATAGACTCCATCAGAAAAAAAGGCACCGCAGAGGATGTACATCCTCAGACAGCTCAGGAAGTTCAACCTATCCCAGGAACTGTTAATCATCTTCTACACATCCATCATCCAGTCTGTCCTGTGCATCTCCATTGCTGTCTGGTTTCCCAGTGTCTCCAAACATGACAGGCACAGACTTCAACGAAGCGTCAGGTCTGCAGAACAAAATTCATCAGACAGCCTGCCCTTCATCCAGGACTTATACCGGCCCAGGACCAGGAAGGGAGATGGTAACATCTCTGCAGACCCCCCACACCCTGGACACACTGTTCAAACTCCTCTCCTCTGCTCGATGTCACAGAGCTATGTACGTCAAAACAACCAGACATCGGAACACTTTCTTCCCACAGAGCATCACACTGATGAACAACTTAACCTGCCAAAAACTCACTCATTCATATGCCTCATGTACAATTTAACTCCAATCTGTTGTCAACACACTTTTTTTTCTATTATTGCACATTTTATTTTACTTGCACATTTTATTTGCACATTTTATTATTGTGAATTATTCAGTGTTGAGTGCATATTTATACATGCCGTACAGAGAGAGTGCAGCTCAAACTGAAGTCAGATTCCTTGTATTCTGTGTATTCCTTGTACTTAGTGAATAAATGCTGTTCTGATTCTGATAATACAATTGAAGGCCTGTGTTAAAAAAAATCATCAAAGTCCCACAACTCTGTGATTTTGCATGTGGAAAATTTCTTGGTGTAAACTACATTTAGGTCTAAAAGGACTCCTTTTAGGGCAGCACGGTGGCTTAGTGGTTAGCACTGTTGCCTCACAGCGAGAAGGTTGTGGGTTCAGTTCCCGTGGCCTTTCTGTGGAGTTTGCATGTTCTCCCCGTGTTTGCATGGGTTTCCTCCAGGTGCTCAGGTTTCCTCCACATCTAAAGACATGCGGGTTAGGTGGATTGGAATCTTGTCCTTAGGTGTGTGTGTGGGTGTGTCTGTGTTTGTTTGTCTGTTTGTGGCCCTGCGACTGACTGGCGTCCTGTCCTGGGTGTACCCCGCCTCACGCCCTATGACTGCTGGGATAGACTCCAGCTCCCTGCGACCCTTAATTGGACTAAGGGGTAGAAGATGAGAGAGGACTCCTTTTAGACGTCTCTAACATAATGGCAGACATCCATATCTGGGCTTCTATTTGATCAGGCTTAGTTAGACTGCGTTCTCTGCGACATGCCAAATGGGGGGACATTGGCACACCGGGGCTCATATTCATTGAAAGAAACAGGGACAGAAATGGCAAATATCTAAGCAGTGGTTTTTGCTTTCTGAACATTTTTAGAGATAATTCTAGGCTCAGTTAAAATAGAAGAGATTTTCTTTGTTATTGTATATACACACAACAAAATTTGTCCTCTGTATTTATCCCATTATATTATAGTTAGAAACAATCCAACCACAGGGAGCAGTGGGTAGCCACAGTCCAGGTCAAGAGACACTGCTTTCTGCAAGGGTATTGAAAGTAGCCTCACCTAAGGTGCAGATTAGTGATGGGAGGAAACTCACAGGCCACAGTGAGACTATCAAACTGGAACTGGGCATTAGAGGAAGTGACCCTGGGTACTGTTCGTGTAAGGCAAGACTGCTTCCCACTGTGATGCCTGCATTATCTTATTCCCGAATGTCAGGATGGATGAATGGCTAAAACTCCACCCTTTCCATCTCAGCTGTCAATCTGTGAAAAGCAGCTTCCTGCTAATGCATTATACATATGTGTTTGCCAAGTACGTATGGTGAAATGTATTTTAATTATGTGCTGCTTTAGGTCAATTTGTTTGAATAAGTCAGTACAGCACCATTTAAATGTCATGGCGATGGATGGTGAATTTAGAGGAAATGACCCCTCCAGGCAAGAGTTTATGGAGACAGATGGAGACATCTGATATAGCCTGCAGTTTCACATGCAAGTAAGGCAGAAGTGAACAAAATGAACCAAAGGAAAACAGTCAGAAGCAGCACGGTCTCATTCCCATTACGTCAAATAGATGATATAACACTGGTCTTTCAAACATGAATCATAACTGCCTTGAAATAAATAGTCCTCAGTAAAATATGCACTTCAAACATTTTTATGACCTTTCAAGAACTTTATATTTGAGGAAAAGTACTTAAAATAAGTTTTTTTTTTATGTATTAGGATGGAATGCACCTTTTGAGTCATGTGAAAGAATTGCAATAGCAATCACTTGAAAGACGCTGTGTGATAGTGATGTGCAGGTCAGCCCGTAAGCTGCAGGTGCCTGTGGGTTGACCTACGGGTTGGATGGATGTGGGCAAGCTTGGTCAGAAAATACTGTAGGTGCAGGAGCAGCCAGTCAAAATGACAAAGCACAAGAAGATTTCCATCAGGTTTCAACCGGATTATGAGCATTTTTAGATGCCTACTGTCTCAACCACTGACAACATATTACAGCAAGAGTCCACAAAAATATTTTAAAGGCCTGACTAAAGTGTAATATGTGATCTTCAATAAGATATTTTCATGAAAAAAGACACAAATGTGTAGTTAACTGCATTGTGGTGTGTGTGTGTGTGTGTGTTTGTGTGTGTGTGTGTGTGTGTGTGTGTGTGTGTGTGTGTGTGGTGTGTGTGTTGTGTGTGTGTGTGGTGTGTGTGTGTGTGTGTGTGTGTGTATATACACACCTTAGATGTGGTTTGACTGAAACAAATAGTCATTCAACTTAAAGAAAACAGGGATGAAGTGGAGGTTTAAGAGTCACTAGGTGTTCACAGGAAAAATTATTTCCTTATTTATGTTAATTGTTAGTTGGTTTTATCTTTTCTGTTGTGTTTTGTTTTATCAGGTTCTTTTGTCTCTTTCTCTAAAATTGCAGCATTATTAGTTATTCTTACTATTATTGTTGTTCTTGCTATTATTAATAGATAAATAAAATAAAGGTATTACAATTTGTAATACATTTGACTCTTTTACGACCACAAACACTGAGCCATTAATTATTATACAAAAAATAAATGCACACAAACGTGCTGAGATGCGAACAACTAATGCTTAACTTTAACATTGGAAACGCCATAGACATGCTAACGTGTTAGCATCGGTCCCGTTTAAGTTATAAAATACATCAATCAACTGTTTCAGAAGACCATAACAGGTCAGTTTAACATAAAAAAGATAAATAATACTCACAGACATATGCTCTTTAGGGTTTTAGCTGGGAAAATTTTAAATAAAGCAAAATAAAACAAAGAACCAATGAAGCAGTAGATCGAAGTGCTTCTTCATTGGTTCAAGATTCAAAGGAAAGCTGCGCTGCAGAAATGGTTGATTATATGGAAGAAACAAAGCAGTTGCGGTAAACAAAGTTATTTAGCAACTAATCGATGACTAAATTAGTTGACAACTATTTTAATAATCGATTTAATCAATTAACTCGATTAGTTGTTTCAGCTCTACTAAACAGCTCTCCTCATGCTGTCAGATTCCATTTGGGATGTGTGTGAGTGTGTGGCAGCGTGCCGCCTGTGCGCCTGGGCTAAACCATTGTACAACTGTGCAGGGTGGGAAGGGCCCTCAGAGCTCTTTCAATATTATTGTTGGAGCTGAATTATGTTTTGCAACATTTATACATTCATTCTAATTGTATTCTTTTACAACATGAATTGTACGGAAATTAATAACATGCAACAGGAAAATGTATTTAATGCCAGTTTTTTGTGGGCTCCCCCATGCTCTGCGCCCTGGGTACATAGTACCCTTTACCACCCCCACCCCCCCATTCCGATGCCCCTGTTTCCAGGTATTAGATTCCTTGCAGCTGTCTGTGCGTATATCATATATATATTTATATAATGTCTGAATGGATCCTTGTCATTTGATTGGTGCTTTGTGTGTTACATGACATTGATTGTTCATCCCGTTTGTGTTGCATTGCATGTAGAGTGCAAATTTGGTTCCATTTAGAGTGCAAATTTGGATCCACACGTTTGGTACCATTGCACTCTGCACACACACACGTGCACATGCACATACACACACACACACACACACAAAATGCAAGCGTGCATGCACAAACAAAACAAATCCACTGCATTGTCTGGAGGCTCTTAGTATCAGGCGTGGCACAAACCGGGTGGACACAAATGCAAGCTCACACGACTGATTGAGTTCAAAATGTTTAATGAATGCACCAGGCAGGGGTTCGGTACACGGGTGGTCTAGCAACGAGACAAAGGTAGCAAAAAGGCAAGAGGCTGAGACGTGGTTTAATAAAGGCACAGTCAAAAACACGGTGTTAGGGCTATCAGAGGCATGGTATAAACAAGGTCAAAAATGAGTCAAAATACAGGCAGGCAAAAATGGAACAAGGAACTAGGCTCGAAAGTGACACAAAATCAACATTCTGCCAGTGAGCTGTGAGACTGTGAGGGTTTAAATAGGGAGCAAACTAATCAAGGTGAGATGAGGTGCAGGTGTGTGGAATGGTCTGGAAGGGGCATGGCCGGGGAGACAACGGTAAGTGCAAGAGTGCAGAGAGACAAAAAGCAAAGCGAAACTGGGCAAGATAACTAAGTGGCTGAAAAACCAACAGTGCAAAATGTGAGGTGCTCAACAAACCACAATTAATGTGAACAAAACAAAAGGGGAAAAAAACTAGGAAATGATGTGACTAAGGGCCCTGTCCCACTGGCGTTTAGGAGGATTTGCGGATGGAATGCGCACAAAAGTGGCCCACATCCGCCAAACAACCGCAATAACCGTGTAACATTCCTGTATGAGTCGGGCCGCCATCCGAACACGTCTGTGATCATCCACAGAGGCACGCATGTCCGCAGCCAAGATTTTTGAGCCACTCAAAAATCCTGCTGCGGATGAGATCCGCATCACTGCCTGAACACATACTGAAGACATATGCAGGACATACACAACCAACGCGCCGCATATCCCCTGTCATCCGCTGATATGCGCAACCGACGGGTTGGTGCGGCTTGGCGGCAGACCGGGACAGCGTGCAAAACAAATATGATGCGTGCCCAGCACGGCCACATCACGGTTGCAAATGGTATGTCGCGCATGCAGACTAGAGCATGACACGGGAGTGGATTTTCACTCCGGTCCCATCCCGCTCCCAGAAAAAAAATCCCATCCTGTCCCAATCCTGTACTGGAGTAAAAAAATAAATCTCATCCCATCCCACTCCTGTAAAGATGACTCCCAATCCCATCCCGCTCCCACTCAAAATCAGTCCCACTCCCATCCCACTCCCATTTGTCTCACGTCGTGATGATCAATCAGGGACTGAATATGTAGTGATGTGGAGATGTCTGGAGTTTGACTGAAGATGTGAACATGTCCTGTATCTGGTAGCAGCCTGTGAGCAGGACTTATGTCTCTTTTGTCCTTTATTTCACAATTATGACAGTTTTTGGAGCAAGCAGCAGCCCTACAGCAAGCAGGAGCGGAGTTTCTTTTTCTTTTCGTATTACTTGCGCGCGCAAGTGAATGGAGATTATTTTACTTATTAACTACACAGATGTATAATAGAACAAATGGTGACTGGTTTCTAAACACAATTATGACAGAGTTTTTTTGGTGGAAGAGCGAGCTGCAGCAACCAGCGGAGTTTTTTTTTTTTTTTTTTTTTTTATTGTTTACATGTGCGCGCGTGAATGGGACAGTTGGTCCTCAAACTGGGTCCTGCAGAGGTGGAAGGACCACTGAAAGCGGCCGTCATCCAGACTCAGCTCCTGCAGCAAATAATGATACTCCCTGTATTCACAACAACTTGCTCCGTGTGATCAGGGTCCGTCATGTTAACTTGACTGACAACCGGAGCCGGCGAGCGGAATGGAAGCTCCTCCTATTTGATGACGCACCAGGGTGAATTTTAACAGCAAAAGCAGAGCGACACACCGGGTGAAGGAGGCGTGTCCGTCGCCACGCGACCTCCGCAAATTTGTAGCATCTGATCGCGCCCGGTGTGAACGCGACATTAAATAGATGAAAATTATCATCTATTTTTGGCATTCCCGCTCCTGCCCGCTCCCGTTCATTTTTATTCCCGTCCCATCCCAATCACGGGATTGATAAAATTTTGACTCCCATCCCGCGGGAATCCCGCAGGAATCACGTGACCCACGGGAATTCCCGAAAAATGTCATCCTCTAATGCAGACAGAGTGGGCATGGATGAAGCGAGTGCATCACGACCGCTGTGCCCCGCATGGGGGCGCCTCCGCGGTCGCCTTCACTTCTGTTCCCTGTTATATCCGCTTTTCTTCCTCATGTATTCGCTGATCCACCCCGGGACATGTGTCATTTCCGCCCACCTTTGTTGTGGACGCTCAGCTTTTGTCTCCTCATTTCATGCGCAAATCCTCCTAAACGCCAGTGGGACAGGGCCCTAAAGTAAATGAGGGAAAACAAGGAGATGAATTATTATAATCAAACTATAACTTGAGTGAGACTGATTAAAATATAAACATAAATGCAATAACCAATGGTGAGGTGACATCATAACCAAGACTACACAAATGAATAGCACAACAAAACCAGAGGCTACAGAATAGTACAGTAAATTAAAGGAACTAACTGATAAGCAATAAGTGACAAATGGAACATAATCAGATAAGAAATACTTGACAATAAATGATAACCAAAACCCTGTGACTAAAGCATAATATAATAAAAGTGATAAACAGAAAAGACTAAAGCAACATAAGGGACCAAGAGTGAAAGCAAACAATAAATAATACAGCAAAACTATATATGTGGCCAGCAAATGATACACCGAAGATAAAAGAAGCAAAACCAAGAATTAACTGAGCATGAGCATGGTAACCTGACATGAACATGAAACAAGACTAAACATAAACTAAGCATGATTATGAGTTACGACACATGACATGAATAACATGCAACACACAGTGATTTAGAGTTACTTCTCTAAAACAGTAAAAAACACAAAAGACTCAGAGCAGTGAAGTGGAGAGAAGTCCAGAATCATAACAGTTGGCTCAAAAGGGCCAGATCATGACAGTTAGCAGGAAGTTAGATTGAAAAGCTGGACTAATTTCTGACGTGATTTTTTTCTCTGCACTGAAGATGTTTTTTTGTTTTGTAGTACACGTGTGCACAAGTGCCAACCCGGTTGTGTGAGTGTGCGTGCGCTCACGCATGGGACAACAACACAAGCAAGACGATAATTTGATTGAGCTAACTGACGGTGCTAATTCTTGTAACACACACACACACAAAATCCACTCTGCTGTAAGCCATCTGGATGCATGAAGAGCTGTTCAGATGAAAAGCTGACATGATTTTTGGCTGAACTGAGGAACTACACAAAGTCTTTTTTTTTATGGAAGTCCGAAGTCATTGCATAGCATCGACTGCACGTCACAATTTGGACTTTAGCAGCAGTGGAACACCAAAATGTAAGTCCATTTTCTGTTGTTTCGAAATTAATAAAATATCAAATGACAAGGATCTATTTTAGCCATTATATAAAACAAATAAATGTTTTTGCATTCTTTCAATGAAACAAATATTTAATTTGGTGAAAGCTGGAACAAACCATTCACTGAATTAAATGTTCATTGTCCACTGTACTCATAAACATTCATTACTTGTATCATATATATAATACATTTTCTATTTTAATTAGTATCTGTATGCCTCATTCACTGCACTGAGATGGCACTTTGTATTTTGGCAACCGTATCGTTAATCTTTTGGATGTTGCTTCATAAACGGTGCTGACTTTCCTCTTTAACCAAAGCAGGAAACCACATTTCAGTGCACAATTGACACATCATTGCTTTTTCATTGCGTGCAGTTTGTATAACGTGCACAGAAGTGCATTATTTGGCAGTCAGTTATATCAATTTATGCCTGCTTATGTATTCTATTGACTGCATGTGCAAGGATGCTGCCATTTGCTTCCTGTCCAACAAGTGGATCTGATCATTGCCGTCACTAAACCTTTTTTTTTTGTAATGGATGATGTTTGCTTCAATGTGACAACATCACATTTTACTGTAGTAGTTATAATGTGGTATCCGATTCCTGCTCAGTGTCAAGAGTACATCCCTGGGGGGGAAATGAGGGTAGAGGTGTAGTTACTATGGAAACAGAAACTTTGTAAGATTTAAAACTGAGGCCCATTGCTGGCATGCACCTCAATAAACACCACCATCGGAGCTATTTTTGTCTCTGACAGCACACCAGATCAAGACTGCAGCGCGCTTGTGCAGGCTCTCTACATTTAATTAGACTGAGACAAAGAGAGCGGGACAACAAAAGAAAGCACAAAAACCATCACAAACCACAGTCACGATGTTTTTTGTAGAAGCAGGTTCCCTGTAGTGAGCTGCCTGATGATGTTGGATAATGTCAGTGCTGTTTTTCACTTAAAACTCTGGTCTTTAAATGCTCACCACAAACATCATAGCTTTCAGTTCGCAGACTCCTGTTTATTGAGGAAGTACCCTTGTGGGTAGAAATCTGCACAACAAAAATGGCCAAACTCATCTGAGTGTGACGATCCTGTCTGTTGATGATGATGATGATGATGATGTTGGACTAAATCACATTGTGGTAGTATGATGATTTCCTGATTATGGTTCAGCCTTCTCTGTGAAGTGGCATAAGGAATTGGGCTGTCTGGGTTTGTGACTGTCCTGGATCAAGACAAAACTCCAGGGTTTTTATGACTTCCTGGGCTCAGCTATCCAAAGTGTTGAAATTGTAGAGACATTCACTTACAGTAGTGTTCAGAATAATAGTAGTGCTATGTGATTAAAAAGATTAATCCAGGTGTTGAGTATATTTCTTATTGTTACATGGGAAACAAGGTACCAGTAGATTCAGTAGATTCTCACAAATCCAACAAGACCAAGCATTCCTGATATGCACACTCTTAAGGCTATGAAATTGGGCTATTAGTAAAAAAAAAAAAAACTAGAAAAGGGGGTGTTCACAATAATAGTTGCATCTGCTGTTCACGTTACAAACTCAAACTGTTATGTTCAAACTGCTTTGTTAGCAATCCTGTGAATCACTAAACTAGTATTTAGTTGTATAACCACAGTTTTTCATGATTTCTTCACATCTGCGAGGCATTAATTTTGTTGGTTTGGTACCAAGATTTTGCTCGTTTACTAGTGTGCTTGGGGTCATTGTCTTGTTGAACACCCATTTCAAGGGCATGTCCTCTTCAACATAAGGCAACATGACCTCTTCAAGTATTTTGACATATCCAAACTGATCCATGATACCTGGTATGCGATATATAGGCCCAACACCATAGTAGGAGAAACATGCCCATATCATGATGCTTGCACCACCATGCTTCACTGTCTTCACTGTGAAGTGTGGCTTGAATTCAGAGTTTGGGGGTCGTCTCACAAACTGTCTCCGGCCCTTGGACCCAAAAAGAACAGTTTTACTCTCATCAGTCCACAAAATATTCCTCTATTTCTCTTTAGGCCAGTTGATGTGTTCTTTGGCAAATTGTAACCTCTTCTGCACATGTCTTTTATTTAACAGAGGGACTTTGCGGGGGATTCTTGCAAATAAATTAGCTTCACACAGACGTCTTCTAACTGTCACAGCACTTACAGGTAACTCCAGACTGTCTTTGATCATCCTGGAGCTGATCAATGGGTGAGCCTTTGCCATTCTGGTTATTCTTCTGTCCATTTTGATGGTTGTTTTCCATTTTCTTCCACGCGTCTCTGGTGTTTTTGTCCATTTTAAAGCATTGGAGATCATTGTAGATGAACAGCCTATAATTTTTTGCACCTGCGTATAAGTTTTCCCCTCTCCAATCAACTTTTTAATCAAACTACGCTGTTCTTCTGAACAATGTCTTGACTGTCCCATTTTCCCCAGGCTTTCAAAGAGAAAAGCATGTTCACAGGTGCTGGCTTCATCCTTAAATAGGGGACACCTGATTCACACCTGTTTGTTCCACAAAATTGACAAACTCACTGACTGAATGCCACACAACTATTATTGTGAACACCCCCTTTTCTACTTTTTTTTATTTTTACTAATAGCCCAATTTCATAGCCTTAAGAGTGTGCATATCATGAATGCTTGGTCTTGTTGGATTTGTGAGAATCTACTGAATCTACTGGTACTTTGTTTCACATGTAACAATAAGAAATATACTCAAAACCTGGATTAATCTTTTTCATCACATAGCACTACTATTATTCTGAACACTACTGTATCTTGGCCATAATATTCATGCCTCTGGATCCTTTCAGATAAAGAGATGCTTGTAAAGAATTTGTGACCTCATGAGGTTGCTGGACAGAAGATTCTGCTGCGGGAGAACAAAGATCCAAGTCTTTAGGGTCCCAGTGCTACCTGTCTTACTGTACTGTTATGAGGCTTGGATGATAATCAGTGACATAAGGTGACACTGGGTGTCTTTGGTACTAGGTCTCTTTGGTAGATCCTTGGGTACCAGTAGAATGACTTTTTGTCATACAAGCAGTTACTTTGGGAGACTTGGATGAAGACTATCATTGGGATTGTGAGGTAACATCATCTATGACATTTTGACCATGTACCGTGCTTCTCTGGACATGACCCAGCACGCAAGTCCCTGAGGGTGGAGAACACTGACAAAAGACTAAAGATGCATCTATTCTCCCTCTTGTACGGTTAGCGTACCGGTGTAGTATGGAATTATGTTTCCTCTCCTTTTAATTCACATTATTAGCAACAGAACAGGTCTCAGCCCCACTACATCTAAATTCTGGGTCTGTTAGTGAAGCACAGAGCCAACTGCCATTAACCATTTTAGTCATCTCTTTGCTTCCCTGTTGATTTACTGCTGGTGAACTAATGTCTTAAATGCATTTATTTCCAGCTGACTGATTCTGCTCTCTTTCTCTCTGTTCGATGCACTGATGAACACTTTAATGAACCCTGGCCCTGCATCCTAGAGTGCCGGACTGACCTCAGGGCACTCTACCTAATCAAGACCTGGAGGCAGAGACTAAACACAAAGATGGAAAATGTGTCTTTTAAATATTGAGTGTCTTACAAAGAAACTGAGCCTGAGCTATATGTATATGTATACATATACATATACATACATATGTATATGTATATATATACATATCCTCTTCAACTAGTAATTTTCTTTTTGTAGCTGCTCTTCACAGCCTGCATCTCATCTGATCTGCATAATATTGATGCAGAGGATTTTTGTGCCAGAAAGTCTGTGGTTCTTATGCTGTACATAATGGTTGTATATGTAAAAGACTGCTTCCTGCTGAAAGCAACCATCTATTTGTCATAGCTATGGTTTTCGTGCTTGGGACTCCAAAGGGGGCGGTCGCATCTCCCTGCAGTATAATTGTGGATTAATTGCTGTATCTTGTCTGAGGTAATTGAGTGTAAACATAATTGCCCTTTTTTGGGATCAATAAAGTTGTCTGAAGTCTGAAGTCTAGGTGGCATCCAGGTACTGGCATCCTCAACACTGAGTCACCTGGTTGCTTGATTATGCCAAAGGGACTGAGCCACAAAGCTAAATGCCTTAGTTAACATTCCCTTAGTTGAGGTTTGCACTTTAATGATTACAGTTGTATGCAAATGTTTGGGCACCCCTGATAATTTTCATGATTTTCCTTTATAAATCATCGGTTGTCTGGATCAAAATTTTCAGTTAAATGTATCATATAGCAGTCAAACACTGTGATATTTTAGAAGTGAAATGAAATTTATAGGATTTACAGAAAGTGTGCAATAATTCTTTAAACAAAATTAGGCAGGTGCATAAATTTGGGCATTCCAACAGAAAAAATACATCAATATTTAGTAGATCCTCCTTTTGCAGAAATAACAGCCTCTAAATGCTTCCTATAGCTTCCAATGAGAGTCTGGATTCTGGTTGAAGGTATTTTGGACCATTGTTCTTTACAAAACATCTCTGGTTCAACCAGGTTTGTTGGTTTCCGAGCATGGGCAGCCCGCTTAAAATCACACCACAGATTTTCATTAATAATCAGGTACATTGCACTTGTTCCTCTGCATGAATGCCTTAGTAGATTTAGAGCAGTGTTTAGGGTCATTGTGTTGTTGAAAGATCCAGCCCCGGCGCAACTTCAACTTTGCCACTGATTCATGAATATTGTTCTCAAGAATCTTCTGATATTGACTGGAATCCATGTGACCCTCCACTTTAGCGACTCTGTTTGTGGCATGTATGCAGTGAAGACTTCCGACCGACGTGGGTACCCACATACTGTGAGGGCTTTCCGGACATGTTGTTGTTCTTTAGCCCTTCCCTCTGTAGTTGTGGGCACCTGTAGGGCTCTGTGTTGAAGAGTCCTGATCACCCCGAACTTGTGTTCAAGGGGTTGGTTTGAGCCAAAGAGCAGATATTGGTCAGTGTGAGTGGGTTTTCTGTAAACCCCTGTCTGGAGCTGCCTGTTCTCTCTAATCATAATATCACAGTCCATGAAGGCTAAATGGTTGTTTCTGGCATGCTCGGGTGCTAGGGTATAGTCTGTAGTACAGCTAGGGTACAGTCTGTAGTACGCCTGCCTGTCGATGAGACCCTGTTTCTCCAGGTTTTGGAAGTAGTTAATGATTTTCTTATAGCCACTTGAGGGGTCGTTCTTCAGACACTCGTGCGTATTGGAGTCACTGAGCAGGTTATTGACCTTGGCCTCGTAGTCCGATGTGTTTAGGACCACCATCTATCGGCCTTTATCCACTGGCAGGATAAGGATGCTTTGGTCCTTCTGCAGTGCTGACAATGCTTTCCGTTCTTCTCCTGTAATGTTGGACAGAGGAGGCTTAGCACTGTTCAGCACTGCTGTGACTCTTAGCCGGAGGTGCCCAGCTTCTGACTTTGACAGACTGTTATGTTTAATGGCTCGGTATATGTTTAGGGGTCACTAAGAAATTTAGTCTTTTGGCGAGCACATCCTTTTCTGTCTATGTAAGAACCCTGTCGGAGAGATTCTTTACCCAATTTTCCCTGTTCTCACTAATTTGTCTGGGTGTATCTTTATAACTACCCCCACTGCTCGTGAAAGTAAGTGTTTTCTGCACTAAAAGGTTGTGAAACTTCCTGATTTGCTGCTCCTTTTGTGAAGACTATCAGAATCATTTTGGAGGTCTAATATTTTAAAATGTAGCCTTCTAATTCTAAGACCCTTTAAGATTTTGATAGTCTTCATAGTTAATAGTTAAAATTCAAATGTCTGAGCATTTAAAAAGTAAGGAGCGGCAAATCAGGAAGTTTCACACCCTTTTAGTGCAGAAAAGGCTTACTTTCACGAGCACTGGGGGTAGTTATAAAGATACACCCAGACAAATTAGTGAGAACAGGGAAAATAGGGTAAAGAAGGAGAGTCATCAGTAGAGGCCTCAGTCCCATCGTTAGGAGGGACAGCTGCCCTGTCATTAGGAGGGTGCTAACTAAAGCACAATAGGTGCTAATTAGAGCAATTGTTAGTGACAAGCAGTCTGCCTCTCGTTAGGAGGGGTCTGGTTAGGTTTAAAACTCCAGCCTTTGCTGGCTTCTGTTATTCTTCTCTACACGAGTCAAGACAGAAGTCAGACTACCAGAGCAAGAAATTTAGCTGAGAAGCTTCTGCGATTAGAAGCGAAACATCTTCGCATCAAGCTACCCAGTCCATTCGAAGATACAGGCTTCTCTACTTTCCTTGTGCAAAGTGCGCTATATAGTTGAACGATGCACAGAGACACTATCTGCAGCAAGATCATGTTGTAGGTCTTTGGAGCAGGTCTGTGGGTTGACTATGACTGTTCTCACCATCCTTTGCTTCAGCTTATCTGAGATTTTTCTTGGCCTGCCACTTCGGGCCTTAACTAGTACTGTGCCTG
This sequence comes from Thalassophryne amazonica, assembly GCF_902500255.1. NCBI lineage: Eukaryota > Metazoa > Chordata > Actinopteri > Batrachoidiformes > Batrachoididae > Thalassophryne > Thalassophryne amazonica. The sequence goes on from NC_047114.1 coordinate 72,002,884, forward strand.
TGGTCTTCCATTTGCTCACTATGTTCCTCACAGTGGAAACTGACAGTTGAAATCTCTGAGATAGCTTATTGTATCCTTCCCCTAAACCATGATGTTGAACAATCATTTGAGAGTTGTTTATAGGCTCCCATCTTGCCACTCATTAGAAGAGATGTAAAGAGGGGAAACATTTGCAAATGGTCACCTTAAATATCCTTTCTCATGATTGGATTCACCTGTGTAAGGAGGTCAAGGGCCAATGAGCTTACCAAACCAGTTTTGTGTTACAATAATTAGTGCTAAATGTATTGAAATCAACAAAATGACAAGGGTGCCCAAATTTATGCACCTGCCCAATGTTGTTAATAATTATTGCACACTTTCTGTAAATACTAGAAACTTATGTAAACTTTCTGTAAATACTAGAAATATCAGTGTGTTCATCTGCTATATGATATATTTAACTGAACTTTCTGATCCAGACAACAAATGATTTATAAAGGAAAATCATGAAAATTATCAGGGGGTGCCCAAACCTTTGCATACATCTGTATCTAATTAGTGCCCACCCAGCTGTAAATTGGTACCAGCTTCAGCTGGTGAAGTAACCTGCGTCATACTGGTGTCCTATCCAGGGGGGTTGTAAACGCTCATCTACTTGATGCTACTGAAGCCAGAGATCAACATCAGCACCAACAGGCCTAATTACAGTGGCAAATGACCATTAAACCTGTTCAAAATGTCAAATGTTACAAAATCTTTTGGGCCATATGTTGTTCTTGTTCCACTAATAAAATAAAAGATCTGTGCCAAATTTTCCTCTGGCAGATCTGCACTCCTGACCTGGTGGTGTTCCTGGCATGCACCAGCCATCGTCTGAAGGAGAGGCTGCACAAACGAGCTGAGCAACAAGGTCGGCCAGACGACAACCCCAAGGCCATCGACCGCCGCTTGACTAACTTCAAACAAAACACCATTCCTCTGGTGAAATACTTCCAGGAGAGGGGTCTCATTGTTACGGTATGTTCTCGGACTTGCATGCATATAAAAGCCTCCATGATATCTGTCCTAACAATGATCCAAAACATTCAGGACCTAGTTTATGAAAGGCTTGCACATGAAAATACCATAGCACTGGCAAAAGAAAAAAAATGTGCATGCTGATTATTGTCAACTGGGTGCAGGGATAACCCTTACCCCTACCGCTCACCCTAACCCTGTGGACAGTGCCTCTTCAATGCACAAAATACTGCGTATTGTCTAATTAGCATCTTTGTGGGTGCTGAACAGCCACATAGGTGAGGTTTAAACATGTACGAGGTCTATTAGAAAAGTTTCCTACCTTTTTATTTTTTTAAAAAACTATATGGATTTGAATGACGTGCGATTACACCAATCATGCTTGAACCCTCGTGCGCATGCGTGAGTTTTTTCACACGTGTCGGTGACATCATTTCCCTGTGGGCAGGCCTTGAGTGAGATGTGGTCCCGCCCTCTCGGCTGAATTCCTTTGTTTCACACGCTGCTCGAGACGGCGCGCGTTGCTTTATCAAAATTTTTTCTGGACCTGTGAGGAATATCCGAGTGGACACTATTCGAGAAATTAAGCTGGTTTTCGGTGAAAAGTTTAATGGCTGATGAGAGATTATGGGGTGTTTCTGTCAGTGTAAGGACTTCCCACGGAGCGGGATGTCGCGCAGCGCTTCCAGGCGCCATCGTCGGCCTGTTTCGACCTGAAAACATCCTAATTTAAGGCTTAATTCACCCAGGACGTCGTGAGAGAACAGAGAAGATTCAGAAGAGGCCGGCATGAGGACTTTATGCAAACATTCCACTGTTTAAGGACATTTTGTAATGAAAGACGTGCGCGCAAATTCGCCGAGTCGTTTCCGTGACGACTCGGCGAATCCATCTGCGCCGCGACAGGAAAAACACCTCCGTGTTGAAAACCATTTGTAAAATTCAGGCGGCTTTTGATGGCTTTCAACAAGCGAGTAACTGAGAAATTGTTTAACAGCTTGGGCATGTTCAAACTTGCCTGTTAAGGTTTCCAACGGTGTTTTTCCTGTCGCGACCCCCCGCGGTCGGGTCCGGCCCGACATGCGACTCTGCCCGCACGTTCTTTCATTACAAAATGTCCGTTAACAATGGAATGTCTGAATAAACTCCTCATGCCGACTTCTTCTGAAAGTTCTCTGTTCTCTGACGACTTCCTGGGTCAACAGAGCCTGAAATGTGGACATTTTCAACTTGAAACGGCGAGACGCTGCCGCCTCGAAGCGCAGATCGCCGTCAGGCGCCGTGGGCCGTCCTTACGGCGACACTACCAGACCAAAATCTCTCATCAGCCGTTAAAATTTTTACCGAAAACCAGCTCAATTTATCGAATGGTGTCTACTCAGTTGTGCCTTACAGTTTTGAAAAAAATTTGATCAAACAAAGCAGCAGTCTCTGAGCCATTCCTAAACAATGAAAAAATCAACGAGAGGGTGGGCGACTCCTCACTCAAAGACTGCCCACAGGCGAATGAAGTAACCGACAGGCGTGAAAAAACTCTTGCTTGCCCACGAGGGTTCAAGCATGTCTGATGTAATCACACGTGATTCAAATCCATATGGTTTTTGAAAAAAATGATAAGGTAGGATACTTTTCTAATAGACCTCGTACATTGATTTATCAAAGCTAAAGGAAATTTCAGTGACTGAAATTCTGTCTGTAATTTCGCGTGGTTTAAAATTTGGTGTTAACTGAGCCAGTGTTGTGCAATCAATGGAGACGTGCATTAATCTGATTCAGAGCTCCCCCCCCTCCCCCCAAACTGTTTAGGTATGCATTTTTATTTTTGATCAATAATCATTAACACAGAAAACACCATTATTGAACATTAATTTATAGTGGCCTACCCATACTGTATGAAGACACGGGTTTGAATCCTGCTCATGCGTCATGCAGGACTCATGCAGATCCATCCCTGGTTCTCAAGACCAGGCACCTAAGTGGCTCTACTCTTCTTTTTTCAGATATTTAGATATGCCTTAGTATACACTAGTAGAGTTCTACCTTAGATTTGGAATGTATAATGGAGGATATAGCTTACTGAATTGTCATGCCTCTGTATGTATCCTTGGAGAAGAAACTAAGGGTCCTATCTCACTGGGCGCAACTGTTGAAAAGCAGCTGGAGATGCGAATTAGCGACCAAACACGGGAACGAGTGACAATGTCGCAGTTGATATCTCACTGAAGTGGCCACTCGCAGTTGAAGATGAATGACACATTTACACTCAAACTGTTCAGCTCTTATTATCTTGCTATTATCCATGTTAATAGAGTGTGGAAATTCCCCCACTCTTCCCAGTAATGGCAAAATAAAATTAAATAAATGAATTTAAAAAATGTATAAATAAAGCACTCACCGACAGTGGTGGGCACAGTTCCGATAATCCGATAATTATCGAAGATAATGTTTTCATTATCAGATTATCTTTTTAGATAACTTTAAAAACCATTATCGGACTAACTATCTTGTGATAAATTTTTGTCTGATAATTTTTAGACCGATAACGTGGCAAATAAAGCTGAACAGCTACAAACATTTATAAAATTTAAAATCAGTTGAGCACCTACCTGTTAAATGTTTCGTAGCAGATGTGTAGTTCTACCCTCTGCAAAACAGAGGAGCTGCTTCTAGAAGAAACCGCTCTATCCTCTGCAGGCAAAAGAGAACTGATCACCAAAAAAAACTCATTTCTTTTAACCCCATACTGATACGCGGGCAGTATCACCCAAGTCATCCAGAGCCATACATTTTTGACTTATGGTTCAAATTTTAACCAAACTAATTTCGGACAAGTTATTTAAATTAACATCACGTCTGAAGTTTTATAAAGTGAAAATATCAGATACGTATATGTTTTAGTTTTAAAGTAATGCGCTAATTTTTAAGGTTTTAGTGTGGACATGCTTTGTCCAGGTGCATTATGGGTAGGATAGGGTAATCTCAGTACGTTCACGACATGAGAAATGCATTTCAGACACTCTGATCAGGCTCCACGGACAACAGCATTAAACTCTAGTGCCTGAAACTCTTGTGAATATATTCTCTGGGTTTATAGACGTTGTTATTCAAATCAAAATTCAAATGTATTCATTTATATAGCGCCAATTCACGACAAAATCGTCTCAAGGCGCTTCACAACATAAAAAACAATTAAAAATTTAAAACACAATAAAAACAACCATAAAAGAAAAACAGCAGTAAAAGAATACAAGATTAAAAATACATCATAACACTAATGATAAAACAGGGAAAATAAATGAGTCTTTAAACGTGATTTAAAGGTCTCCACAGTGTCCAACTGCCGAATGTGTGCCGGCAGATCGTTCCACAGAGCTGGGGGCACGATAGGAAAAAGCTCTGTGACCGGCAGACTTTTTATTCACCCTGGGAACACACAGAAGTCCTGCACCCTGAGAACGCAAGGGCCCGAGCTGGTACATAGGGGCTTATCAAGTCAGCCAGATAGGGAGGTGCAAGTCCATGAACAATTTTATAAACTAAAATCAGTACTTTAAAATGCAATCTTGCAGAAACAGGAAGCCAGTGCAGGGATGCCAAGATTGGCGTAATGTGGTCAAACTTTCTGCTCCGTGTCAAAAGTCTGGCAGCAGCATTCTGAACCAATTGAAGACCCGTGATCCTGGACTGCGGTAAGCCAGAGAATAGAGCATTACAATAGTCCAATCTAGAAGAGACAAACGCATGAATCAAAGTCTCAGCATCAGCCATAGACAGAATAGGATGAATCCTCGCTATATTTCGCAAATGGAAGAAAGCAGTCCTTGTAATGTCTCTAATGTGGAGATCAAAGGACAATGCAGGATCAAAAATGACTCCAAGGTTCCTCACTTTATCCGTATGATGTATAACACACGGACCTAAGCTAAGTGCTAGCTGATCAAATTTATGCCGATACCTCACTGGACCAAGAACCATAACTTCAGTCTTATCAGAATTTAAGAGTAGGAAGTTACTAGACATCCAACTTCTTACAGATGCAAGACAATTTTCCAAGGATTTTATGTGAGTAAGATTACCAGCAGTTATTGGCATATACAATTGAGTGTCATCAGCATAGCAATGAAAGGGAATCCCAAAATGCCGCAATATATTCCCGAGGGGTGCTACATAAAGAGAAAAAAGCAAGGGGCCCAAAATGGATCCCTGAGGAACCCCAAACTTCATGTCTCTACGATCGGAGGAGGTTCCATTACACAACACACAGTAGGAACGACTGGACAGGTGCGACGTCAACCATGCAAGAGCATTTCCAGTAATCCCAAAGTGATTCTCCAGCCTATTGAGTAGAATATGGTAATCCACAGTATCAAATGCAGCACTAAGATCCAGCAGCACCAGGACCGTAGTGATATCCGAGTCCATTGCTCGCAAAAGGTCATTCACTACTTTAGTAAGTGCTGTCTCTGTGGAGTGAAATCTTCTAAAAGCAGACTGCAGTGGCTCAAAAAGATTATTCTCAGTGAGGTAGTCCATGAGCTGTTTACATTTATTAAATTCCATGCATCTTAAATGTAGCAGACACGGATTATCTGGAATTTTGTTTTGGCATGTTTTTACAGTCTCTACTGCCATCTACTGGCCAGTGGTGTTCATGGCATATTTGTCCTGAAGCTGGGCTGATATTTTCAATCACTGTACTTGGTTCCAGCTCAAACTGTACAACAGAACTGCACGGTGTAAAAGTTCAGAGCGCCCGAATTATGTTCTCACACACATTGTACATTCAAAAACCACACATCAGACTCGTGTTTCCAGAAGCAAAACATAAACAGAAGCTTCTTTTTTTTTTTTTTTTTAATTTACATTTCTTATTTTTTACAAAATCCCTTGATGGGAGACATCAGAGTTTAAAAAAAATTTACAAGACAGGTCTGCGGTGTTTGCACATGCACAGTGCGAGAGGTTGGATGCTTGTAGCTCTTCAGCAGCTGGATACCCTCACGACGGTCGACCAGAATATCAAACAGGTTTGATTTTCATCTGACCATACGATCGCCGATCAGGAGGTGGTCATGAGATGTTAAACGCAGCTCGTTACTCCATGTATACTAAACGATGCAGGAGGAGCAATTAACCTGAAACTCAGTGCGATCCAAAAAATTCTCGCACAAATGAAAAATCAGATGAAAAAGGGCCAAAACTCTCACAATGTAAACCCAGCTTAAGTACTGAACATCTGGCACTAGTAGATCATGGCAGTTTTCTTTTTTTTTTTACACCGGTTAGACGGTTATCTAATTACAACTTGGCTTTTTTTTTTTTTTTTGAAAATGCCTGTTTTTACAAATTAAAAAATGGAATATTTTATAAAAGCACATTTATCTGTAAACACCAACACATGACACACCTGACATTAACGTGTTGGTTTACATAATGAATGACTCAACCAAATCAGTGTTAGCGGAGGCACATTTTACCCAGAATCCTTTGTGACCTGTCTGTGTTTGTTACAAAACTTCAGAATTAGTGCATTATTCAACATTAAAAGATATCTGTTATATTTTAACTTTGTACAAATGACAGAAGTGACATTAATGTAGTTATTCTATCAGTATTAATTTTATTTATACACCAAACCATAACTCAGCATTGCTTTATTTTCCAAGACCTCCGCCTGACGGCAGCGTTGTGATTGAGTAGAGAATTGAGCTTCGTGGCTCCTCTCAGCTTGCTTCTGTGTTGGAAGCCATGTAGTAAACAGGAGCTTCCAGCGGGGGGCAAGATGTTCAAAGACAAAAGTGCTGGCTCATTGTTTGGGTTTGTTGTCGCGTTTGATGCTACCAGAAGCAATCGTGGTGTTAAAACTCAAAATCAGCTTGTTAGTAGTTGCAAGTGTACCAGAGACAATACTGGAATTTATCGGTTATCTGTAACTTCCGATACATTTTTGGGTGTTTTATCTTTATCAAAGATAACTTTTCTGATTATCTGTTATCAAAGTTAATTTTTTGGTTATCTGTGCCCACCACTGCTCACCGATATGGAGAATAATGTCCCGGCTGGATCTACTGTCCTATCTTCCATGTCCAGCATGTAATCCATCTATTTTCTGTTCCTGATTTCTCCAATTAAGGGTAACATTGACATCTGCAACACCCTGTGAGTGAAGGGAAGGGAAGCGCGCCACCCACCAAATGTTACGTGAAATCAAGCAATTTCCCTCGCAATTACCATTTGCAGGTTGTTGCAGCCAAATGAGATAGGACCCTTAATCTGCATTGTGTCAGTTCACCCAACTATAAGTGGGTACTGGCTTTGGCTGGGGCCTGCGTTGGACTGCCATCCCATCCATGGGAACCTTAGAGTCTTATCCAGGTCATTGACTGAGACTGCAACCAAGGACCAAGTGGTGAAACTGAAGGAGGAAGACTGTTGTGTGATTTTTTTTTTCTCTCAACTTTTGTAAAGACCTTGTAACTGTTAGAATGATCCAAGCAGTGGGTGAGCCCCCTGAGTCTGGTCTTCTTGAGGTTTTATTCCTCAAAAATGCCAAAGGTAGTTTTTCCTTACCTCTGTCTCCTGTGTGCTTGCTCAGTGGGTTGATAAGGTTAAACCTTACCCATGGGAAATGCTTTGAGGCAGTGTTGTTGTGAGTTACTGCTGTACAAATAAAATTAATTGAAATTCAGGGAGGACATGAGGCAGGATTGAGGTGAAGTGATTCTGGACAACTGGACAACTTCTACAGATGTGGTGAGGGAGACTACTAAGAAGGTACAGGGTGGGACACCTGGGCGTTGGCAAGAAGACGAGGAGACTTGTGGAGAGAAATACAGGAAAGTATAATTAGAAAGAGGTTGGTGAAAAAAATATTGGGAAAGTTGGAGAGATTATGAAAGTAGACAAGACTACAAAGAGATGTGGTGTAAGGTGAAAAGAGATGTGCCAAAGGCCAAGTAAAATGCATATACAAGCTGTACATGAAGTTGAACAGTAAGGAAACAGAAAAGCACTTGTACTGATTGGCCAGACGGAGGAACCAAGCAGAAAAGAATGTGCAGCAGGTTAGGATGATAAAGGATGCAGATGGTAATGTGCTGACAAGTGAGGAGGTGGTGAGAAGGTGGAGGGAGTATTTTGATGAATGAAGAAAATGAGGCTGGGATGGGGGTGTGGAGAGATGTGCAACAGATTATTAAGTTTGAAGTGAGGGCACCTAAGATGAAGATGAAGAGTGGAAAGGCTGTTGATCCAGACTGTTCTTGCGTATGAGAATTGTAAAGCTCATCCAACAATGCTGGCCAGGTGTTGAAGCCACCTCTCCATATCGTCATCTATGGTTGTAAGGTTGTGATGGGTGGGGGGAGGGCGAAGGATCTTACATTGCTTTGCTTTCATAAGAAGAAGAAGAAGAAGATCCAGATGACATAGCAGTGGAGGCATGGAAAAGTTTAGGAGAGCTGGAAGAGGTGTTTTTACCCAATTTTTTTTCATAAAATCTTGGAAAGTGGGAGGATGATTGAGGAGTGTAGAAGGCATGTACTGGCTCAGATTTTTAAGAACAAGGGTGATGTGCAGAGCTGCAATAACTACAGAGGTATGAAGCTGATTAGCCACAGCAGACGTTATGCTTAGAAGAGTTAAAAATCTGTGAGGAACATGGTTTCACTCCAAGAAAGAGTACTTAAGATAAGCTCTTGCCATCAGGGAGAAGGTATCGGGCTGTCAGGTATAAGAGCAATAGATTTAAAAAATCCTTTGTTCCTTTGTCTATTGCTCTGTTGAATAAATCTGGATAATACCTACAGACGCATTACCGGACATTGACGGGCCTCACTGAAGATTATCTAATTTTAACTGACTGTTTCCTGTTATTTTTTATTTATGTAATGGTATATTATGTGGTTGTTGCATGATTGTATGTGGTTTTACTTTTTAATTATGGCATTGCAAGCTCAAGACAAATTTCCCTTGGGACAATAAAGTAAACCCTGACCTTGACCTTGAAGATGCATTGTTTGCTCTGCGAGTACTGATGAAAAAGTATAGAGAAGGCCAGAAGGAGTTACATTGTGTGTTTGTGGATTTAGTGAAGGCTTATGACAGGGTGCCAAGAGAAGAGTTGTGATATTGTATTACGAAGACTGGAGTGGCAGAGAAGTATGTGAGGGTGGTGCAGGATATGTACAAGGACAGTGTAACAGAGGTGAGATATGCAGTAGAAATGACAGATACATTCAAATTGGAGGTGGGATTACATCAAGGAGCACTTTCTTGTTTGCAGTGGTGATGGACAGGTTGACAGATGAGCTCAGACAGGAGTCTCCATGGATTATGATGTTTGCAGACGACATTGTGATCTGTAATGAGGGTAGACACCAGCTTGAAAGTAGTTTAGAGAGGTGTTGATACACTGTGGAAAGAAGGGGAATGAAAGTCAGTAGGAGCAAGCCAAAATACATGGATGAGTGAGGGGGATCACAGTGGAATAGTGCAGTTGCAAGGAGTGCAGGTGTTGAAGGTAGATGAGTGTAAATACTTGGAGTCAACTATCCAAAGTAAGAGAGAATGTGTTAGAGAGGCAAAGAAGAGAATGTTGGAAAGCTGGAGTGGGTGACAAAAGGTGGAAGGAGACATTTTAACAGAAGGATATCTGCAAGAGTGAAAGGGAAAGTTTACAAGATGGTAGTGAGACCATCTATGTTGAACGGCTTAGAGGTGGTGGCACTAACACAAAGCCAGGAGACAGAACTGGAGGTGAAGATTCTGTGATTTTTCTTTGGGAATGATAGTGACAGGGCAGGTAGGGCAGTTAGAGACAAACTCAGAGAGGTTAGATTGAGATGGTTTAGACACTTACAGAAGAGGGATCAAGGGTATAGGGGAGAAGGATGCTGAGGATCAAGCTATCAGGCAAGAGGAGAAGAGGGAGGCCAAAGAGCAGGTTCATGGATGTGCTGAGGGAGGATATGCAGGTGGCTGCTGTGACACAGAGGACAGGGTGAGTTGGAGGTGGATGATCTGCTGTGGCAGGTGACCCCTAACAGGAGGAGCAGAAGAAAATTTTTTTTCAACAACTAATTAACCAAATTAACTCATTTTGACAGCCATAATTATCAGATTTCAAAATGCTGTGTCAATGGAGACGAACACTTCTTTGTTTTAGGGGGAAAAGCAGAAAAGAAGTTCCCCAAGGTAAAGATGGAATTGCACATGTAGGTGTTCTTGCTATTTAAGTATGAAAGTTAATTGAAAAATAACAGTGATAAACATTATTTCCAGAACACATTGCTGTTAAAAAGGAAAAAAAAAACATTCTACAGCAAATACAATTTTATTAAAGTTAGAAATGAAGAAAATATGCGCGGCTAAATACTCTGAAGAGGCATTGTGAGTGTAGTTAATATCTGATAAAAATATCTGTAGACATGATTTATTGTCCCCGTGATCCAATCCTGGATAAGTGATTGAAGATGTTTGTATGTATGCATGTATGATTTATTGTGTGGCACTGACTCATTCCATAGCCTCAGGCTCTCAAATCAGACACTGTCACGCCCAATATTTTATCTAGACAGCTCGGGGCCATCACAGGCTACATGTAGGCTGCCAGTAAGAGAGTTGTAATCCTGAATAAATTAGCATAACAAAAAACAAAAAAGAAAGAAAAATTAGCCAATAGATTGCTTCAAGATATTTAACATTGCTTAACTCAAATGATTCAACCATCAAGTTAATGTGTTTAAGTAAAACTAACTTAAGTAACTAATTACCGCCAAGTTAAATTAACTTAAATTAGTGTATTGTAATAAAATGTGTAAATATATTGCTCTGTGAAATATCAGTCCATTGACTTTCAGGATTATGAACAGCCTGCTTTACCAATTGACCTACATTCACTGATTCTTATGTTCATTAAATGTTATTTTCCTTTAAACATGTACAGTGTGCAATTATTCTACCCCAGATAAATAACAGTTCAAACAAATCACTTAAAGCTCAATATTGCCATGGCATTCATGTCCATGTTGACTGTATATGAACATCTGACTACAACTGTATGGAATCAAATAGCAAAAACAAATGGCAGGGATTATGTATGTTTGTGTAACGACTGCATAGCTTTGAGACAATGATAAAACAAAAGGCTGAGTTTTGGGGATGTGCTAGTAGCACATGTTCTAGGACATGGCATGGTGAAGTATGGTGACCAGCTCCTTTCCTTCCTGCCCTATATACTTCCCAAACGTTTAGTCAAGTGCCTCTTTTGCTGGTGGGTGTGTAGGAGGGAGCCCCCATTTACAATCGTCAACCTTCTGCATAGAAGACAAGTGCAATAAACCACTGATCCACCACACCCCGGGACAATGGTGCACATGGTTAGTCTACTAAAACTACAAAGTTAGAAGATCAAAGCTTGAAAGATCAAAGATTGAAAGATGTATGGAAATTAACCTGAAATTGTAAAGTTTTTTTAAGTTCACAACCTTGAAAAATGAAGGAAATCAAACATTTTAAAACCAATTCTAACCCGACATCCAGATGCTAATGCTGCAGTCACATCACCATAAGCTATGAGGGTTGGCTGAAAAGTTTTGTCTCTAATATAGTTGTCTCACTCATCTCATTATTATCTCAAGTTGTTTTACTAACCAGCAAAATACCGAAGTGAAACTGGTCCAAGAATAATTTTTTACTTATTCACTATTGCTGCACCAAATGGCTTTTGCCTGCAGTTTCAGGCATGTGCTGAACCACCTTCAACGTAACCCAGTACGGTCAGGAGGTGGCAAAGAGTTTGAAGGTCAAAAATGCAGCCATGTCTACTCTACATGATCAAGCCCCATAACATCCACAGGTGCACAGCATCAAGTGCAAATGGACAAGCTGATTCGTGCCAAGCATCCGAGTCAAGCAAAAAAAAAAAATCGACAAAATGGTTAGAATTTCAAAAATGCGTTTAATTAGTATTCAAATCATTAAATGATTTAAATATTACAGATTTTTTTCTTTATTTTCTCCAAACTATTGTATTAAAACAGCTCAACTATTGGAGCAACTGCAGCCAAGAAGCTGCTCGCACTCCTTCAGATAACGTAAAACAGAAAAAAAAAAGTTCCTTATGGAATTCCCCCTGCCCCTAGATAAATATGGCCTCGACATTACAGTGAGCTGTAATTTTACAAGACATTTCTACAATAAAACATTATAATTCTTGGATTTCAGTAGAAACAACATTTTGTCTGTTTAGTGAAATTCAAGTGGCCCTCTAGCTTTAAGTGGTCTGGTTGAAATACTGCATGTTAGGGCCCGGTCCCACTGGCGTTTAGGAGGATTTGCGTATGGATTACGCACAAAATTGGCTCATATTCCCTTAACATCCGCAATATGCGTGAAACATGCTTGTATGAGTTGGCTGACGTCCACAATTATCTGCAGAGGCATGTTTTTCCGTTTCCAGGATTTTTGAGCTGCACAAAATTTTGGCTGCGGATGACGTCTGCCTTACATACTCCATGCATACTCAATACATACATAATACACACTCAGTCTGCTGATATCCGCAACTGACAGGGATTTGCGGCTTGGCAACAGACTGGGACAGTGTGTAAAACGGATATTTTGCGTGCCCATCATGTCCACATCATGAACTAAAATAAGCTGTAACGACTGCATACAGACTGCCCACGAATAAAGCATTTTTATTACGTCTGCTTTGCATCTGATTTGCAGCGGATGCAAATCAGATGCACTGTGTCCACAGCTGGACACCGTTCTTTGTTCTCCCGGCTGCCACGCGCTCTGCGCTGGACGCTGTGTATATAAAATAATTATTTTGTGGTGGATTAATCATTTTATTCTGCAAATTGGCCGTTTTCAACGGCTCTAATCACCTCCTGAATCACAGAGAAAGCTGCAGCTTCGCGCGCGCAAACGGCTAACAAGCTGCAGAAAGCACTTTGAGCCGTCTAAAAAGGTAATTATTTGACTTGTTTACATTGTCAAGGCTTGATAAAATAGTTGCGTCTTTTTTCCTTCTTGTCTGCAGCTGTTATAGTATTTATTCCTGTTTATAACAGATTTAACTTCTTGTTATAATCGTTCGGATGAGCTGCGCTCTGATGCGATCCGCTGACATCACCACTCGCCCTGTTCACTGCTTCTTTACTCCAATCAACTTGTCCAAGTCCAGCAATTGGTCCAGAGCCTGTATTGTTGGCGTAAATAGTGATGCCGAAAGGAGCGAGTGCGCTTCTTTTATGACTGCAATGCAGATGCCGTGCACGTGCAAACACGTGCGCGATGCATTCATAATATACCCATAATACTGATAATCGCAATGCATCGGATCCATTTCCTCACTACATGCGTTATACAACCGTGATTGTTCATCATATATTCGCTATACATTATTAATATATCCATAATTCATACTGGGACATTTGTCATTTTTAGCCATTTTTGTTGCGGACGACAACGAACGCCTGTAATTTGTGTACTCAATTCATGCGCAATTAATCCTCTCCCCAGTGGGACCGGGCCCTTATCTGTGGACTATTTAAACCCTTTCAAGGAGAAAGCTGCAATAACTATAGTTTGTTAGAAATGGGCCATTGTTTTGTAACATTGGAAACCATTGCCTTACAACTACACTCTCTCTCTCTTTTTACTCTTTATGTAGTTTGACTCCTGAAATTGTGTTTTTGTTATTTTTAAAAGAAAACATCATCACTATATCCGCTTTCGTCACGCAACACCTGTGAATGAAACAACTGTCCAACATTTTGCCCAAGGGATTTGCAGCTTTTAAGAGCTTATTGATTGTTTTTCTAGCGAATTACTGTCGCTTCTTCCACATCGCTTCCCCTTCTCTTTGTTCATCTAACACTCCCTCATAATCACACACGCGTCATGCTTTTGTCTGAAGTTGGCTCTTTAAAACATCTGACAAATTATGCATTGTACACTTCGGTAGTTGTTAGGAATAAAAATAATAGCCGTGCTAAAAACTTTGTTTCTGCATTTCACTGTCATTGGATGTGGTCCTTCTGATTAACATGTATTATTCCAGAAGAAGGGCTCAGTGGTTTCTTGATGCATCAGTGATTATAGTTAATTGCTGTTTGATGCATAGCAGCATTCTCAGGCATCTCATGTCTCTTGTCTCTTGTCTCTTAGTCTTGTCCATCCAAATTGGAAGTCCCAAAAACCAGTTTTATTTGTTATTATCTATCGTCCACCTGGTCGTTACTGTGAGTTTCTCTGTGAATTTTCAGACCTTTTGTCTGACTTAGTGCTTAGCTCAGATAAGATAATTATAGTGGGCGATTTTAACATCCACACAGATGCTGAGAATGACAGCCTCAACACTGCATTTAATCTATTATTAGACTCTATTGGCTTTGCTCAAAAAGTAAATGAGTCCACCCACCACTTTAATCATATCTTAGATCTTGTTCTGACTTATGGTATGGAAATAGAAGACTTAACAGTATTCCCTGATAACTCCCTTCTGTCTGATCATTTCTTAATAACATTTACATTTACTCTGATGGACTACCCAGCAGTGGGGAATAAGTTTCATTACACTAGAAGTCTTTCAGAAAGCGCTGTAACTAGGTTTAAGGATATGATTCCTTCTTTATGTTCTCTAATGCCATATACCAACACAGTGCAGAGTAGCTACCTAAACTCTGTAAGGGAGATAGAGTATCTCGTCAATAGTTTTACATCCTCATTGAAGACAACTTTGGATGCTGTAGCTCCTCTGAAAAAGAGAGCTTTAAATCAGAAGTGTCTGACTCCGTGGTATAACTCACAAACTCGTAGCTTAAAGCAGATAACCCGTAAGTTGGAGAGGAAATGGCGTCTCACTAATTTAGAAGATCTTCACTTAGCCTGGAAAAAGAGTCTGTTGCTCTATAAAAAAGCCCTTCGTAAAGCTAGGACATCTTTCTACTCATCACTAATTGAAGAAAATAAGAACAACCCCAGGTTTCTTTTCAGCACTGTAGCCAGGCTGACAAAGAGTCAGAGCTCTATTGAGCTGAGTATTCCATTAACTTTAACTAGTAATGACTTCATGACTTTCTTTGCTAACAAAATTTTAACTATTAGAGAAAAAATTACTCATAACCATCCCAAAGACGTATCGTTATCTTTGGCTGCTTTCAGTGATGCCGGTATTTGGTTAGACTCTTTCTCTCCAATTGTTCTGTCTGAGTTATTCTCATTAGTTACTTCATCCAAACCATCAACATGTTTATTAGACCCCATTCCTACCAGGCTGCTCAAGGAAGCCCTACCATTATTTAATGCTTCGATCTTAAATATGATCAATCTATCTTTGTTAGTTGGCTATGTACCACAGGCTTTTAAGGTGGCAGTAATTAAACCATTACTTAAAAAGCCATCACTTGACCCAGCTATCTTAGCTAATTATAGGCCAATCTCCAACCTTCCTTTTCTCTCAAAATTCTTGAAAGGGTAGTTGTAAAACAGCTAACTGATCATCTGCAGAGGAATGGTCTATTTGAAGAGTTTCAGTCAGGTTTTAGAATTCATCATAGTACAGAAACAGCATTAGTGAAGGTTACAAATGATCTTCTTATGGCCTCGGACAGTGGACTCATCTCTGTGCTTGTTCTGTTAGATCTCAGTGCTGCTTTTGATACTGTTGACCATAAAATTTTATTACAGAGATTAGAGCATGCCATAGGTATTAAAGGCACTGCGCTGCGGTGGTTTGAATCATATTTGTCTAATAGATTACAATTTGTTCATGTAAATGGGGAATCTTCTTCACAGACTAAAGTTAATTATGGAGTTCCACAAGGTTCTGTGCTAGGACCAATTTTATTCACTTTATACATGCTTCCCTTAGGCAGTATTATTAGACGGTATTGCTTAAATTTTCATTGTTACGCAGATGATACCCAGCTTTATCTATCCATGAAGCCAGAGGACACACACCAATTAGCTAAACTGCAGGATTGTCTTACAGACATAAAGACATGGATGACCTCTAATTTCCTGCTTTTAAACTCAGATAAAACTGAAGTTATTGTACTTGGCCCCACAAATCTTAGAAACATGGTGTCTAACCAGATCCTTACTCTGGATGGCATTACCCTGACCTCTAGTAATACTGTGAGAAATCTTGGAGTCATTTTTGATCAGGATATGTCATTCAAAGTGCATATTAAACAAATATGTAGGACTGCTTTTTTGCATTTACGCAATATCTCTAAAATCAGAAAGGTCTTGTCTCAGAGTGATGCTGAAAAACTAATTCATGCATTTATTTCCTCTAGGCTGGACTATTGTAATTCATTATTATCAGGTTGTCCTAAAAGTTCCCTAAAAAGCCTTCAGTTAATTCAAATGCTGCAGCTAGAGTACTGACGGGGACTAGAAGGAGAGAGCATATCTCACCCATATTGGCTTCTCTTCATTGGCTTCCTGTTAATTCTAGAATAGAATTTAAAATTCTTCTTCTTACTTATAAGGTTTTGAATAATCAGGTCCCATCTTATCTTAGGGACCTCGTAGTACCATATTACCCCAATAGAGCGCTTCGCTCTCAGACTGCAGGCTTACTTGTAGTTCCTAGGGTTTGTAAGAGTAGAATGGGAGGCAGAGCCTTCAGCTTTCAGGCTCCTCTCCTGTGGAACCAGCTCCCAATTCAGATCAGGGAGACAGACACCCTCTCTACTTTTAAGATTAGGCTTAAAACTTTCCTTTTTGCTAAAGCTTATAGTTAGGGCTGGATCAGGTGACCCTGAACCATCCCTTAGTTATGCTGCTATAGACGTAGACTGCTGGGGGGTTCCCATGATGCACTGTTTCTTTTTCTTTTTGCTCTGTATGCACCACTCTGCATTTAATCATTAGTGATCGATCTCTGCTCCCCTCCACAGCATGTCTTTTTCCTGGTTCTCTCCCTCAGCCCCAACCAGTCCCAGCAGAAGACTGCCCCTCCCTGAGCCTGGTTCTGCTGGAGGTTTCTTCCTGTTAAAAGGGAGTTTTTCCTTCCCACTGTAGCCAAGTGCTTGCTCACAGGGGGTCGTTTTGACCGTTGGGGTTTTACATAATTATTGTATGGCCTTGCCTTACAATATAAAGCGCCTTGGGGCAACTGTTTGTTGTGATTTGGCGCTATATAAAAAAAATTGATTGATTGATTGATGTAGAAGGTGTTCAGCTGTCTGGCGTGGTGTCTGTAGAGTGTCCACGTTTCACTGGCGAACAGTGGGGATGGGAGCACCACAGCATGATACACCTTCAACTTGGTCTTCAAGCTCAGTACGCTTCGCTCCCAAACCTGGTCTCGCAGTCAGTCTCTCTACCAAAGAGCTAGTGTGGATTCAGGAGTGAACGCAGCACCGTGGACATGATCTCTGCGCGGCAACTACAAGAAAAGTGTCAGGAGCAGAACATCAGTCTCTACACTACCTTCGTGGTACCTAAAATATGAAACAAGTGTGATATTACTGAAAATTTATAATGCCTTATATTGCTGCGTTACATTAAATAGTAATACATTACTGCAATTGCATTACTTTTGCAAGGCATTACTCCCAACACTGATTGTTGTTGTTGTTATTATTATTATTATTATTATTATTAGTTGTAGTAGTAGTAGTAGTAGTAGTATCACACTGAAGTCTAAACCACATCTTTGTCAGGCTTAAATTTAGCTTTTTGCAGGGTGCTTTCTACATGCATGGACTGTGGGGATGGAGGATGAAAGTCATTGTTAATATTTAATAATATACATATTGTTATCAATAACAATGTTTAAATGTAAAACATAGATTTAATATTTTTTTTTCTTATTATTATTAATTTAAAGAAGAATTTTTGGCATTTTTAGATCCATGCAATTCTTTTTAATGTATTTTGTAGTTAAACTTTTGATTTTGGATTGGTTGTATGGAACCTAGAATTCAATCAGTGTCATCAGAAAAAGGGGTTACACCTGTATAAGGTTACTTGTGTTTAGTTGGGAGTTGTAGTTCAGTATAATGATTACACTGAATGAATTCTAGACTACATAAGACAAGCCTTGTTGAGAAAGTGTAGTGACACGGACCCACAACAGGGGGCGCAAATGATCGGACAATGAAAGAGTCGAATATGAACACTTTACTGTTGTGAAAGAGCACAACAAAACACAGAGGATTACAGAATTTGAGCAAACAGTCAATCCACAAAGGTGACGTGTGGGCAGGCTCGAGGATAGAAGACGTCTGTCCTGAGAAGAACCGGAACCACACGATTTCCTCCGCCACCGAACCTGGAGAATACTGGAGCCGCCAAGTTCCGAGTCCCCAGGTGGCCAGCGTCTCCGAGTGTCAGATCTGGTACTGCTGGCGAGGAGCAAAAACAGTCATATGTGGGTGCGTGCACACCCAGTAACAACAATGGTGGGAATTCCACCTCCACCTCTAACACACACTCGTGCAGCTCCTGTCTAACCACTTATCTGGTTGGGGTGTGAAGCGAAGCCGTCGCTGATCACACCAAACACCAATCTCTCAGATAGGGAACACCACAGGAAAGCGGCTGCAAAAAGAGTTCAGACTAAGACACAGTTAAGGCTGAGACTATTACTTTCACAGGTAGATGATATCTCGGCAAGGAGGTGGAGATGACGTCCGGTTTTTATGGAGTGGAATGATGAAGTGTAGATGGATGACAGCTGTCATGAGATAATGAGTGACAGCTGTCACCCCCGGCTGTGTCCGTGGCGGCAGCGCCCTCTCATGCCTGAAGCCCGCACTTCAGCCAGGGCACCCTCTGGTGGTGGGCCAGCAGTACCTCCTCTTCTGGCAGCCCACACAACAGGACCCCCCCCCCCTCAACGGGCGCCTCCTGGCACCCGACCAGGCTTGTCCGGGTGACGATGGTAGAAATCGGCCAGGAGGGCCGGGTCCAGGATGAAGCTCCTCTTTACCCAGGAGCGTTCTTCGGGTCCATACCCCTCCCAGTCCACCAAATACTGGAACCCCTGGCCCATTCGACGGACGTCCAGGAGCCGGCGCACTGTCCAAGCCGGCTCCCCCTCGATGATCCGGGCAGGAGGCGGTGCCGGACTGGGAGCACAGAGGGGTGAGGTGATGTGTGGTTTAATCCGGGAGACATGAAAAACAGGGTGGATCCGCAGTGAAGCCGGGAGTTGGAGCTTCACTGCAGCAGGACTGAGGATTTTGATGATCTTGAAGGGTCCAATGAATCTGTCCATAAGTTTGGGTGAGTCCACCTGCAGGGGAATGTCCTTAGTAGATAACCATACCTCCTGCCCGGGCTGGTATGCAGGGGCCGGGGACCGCCGGTGGTCTGCATGGGTCTTAGCCCTCGTCTGGGCCTTCAATAAGGCAGAACGGGCGGTGCGCCACACCCGATGGCACCTCCGCAGGTGGGCCTGGACCGAGGGCACACCGACCTCTCCCTCCACCACGGGAAACAACGGGGGCTGGTACCCCAGACACACCTCAAATGGGGAGAGGCCGGTGGCAGAAGACACCTGACTGTTGTGTGCATACTCGATCCAGGCCAGATGGTTACTCCAGGCCGTCGGGTGCGCTGATGTCACACAGCGGAGGGTCTGTTCCAACTCTTGGTTGGCCCGTTCTGCCTGTCCGTTTGTCTGTGGGTGGTACCCAGACGAGAGGCTCACGGTGGCCCCCAGTTCCCTGCAGAAACTCCTCCAGACTTGAGAGGAAAACTGGGGACCACGATCCGAGACTATGTCAGCTGGTATCCCATGCAGACGAACGACGTGGTGGACCAGGAGGTCAGCAGTCTCCTGGGCCGTTGCGAGCTTCGGGAGGGCCACGAAGTGGGTTGCCTTGGAGAACCGGTCCACTATTGTCAGGATGGTAGTCATGCCCTGGGACAGCGGGAGGCCCGTGAAGAAATCCAGGCAGATATGGGACCAGGGGCGATGAGGCACCGGGAGCGGCTGGAGAAGTCTTTGGGTCCTCTTATGGTCTGCCTTGCCCCTGGCACAGATGGTGCAGGCCTGGATATACTCCCGGACGTCAGCTTCCATAGATGCCCACCAGAAGCGCTGCCGGACAACTGCCACGGTCCTTCGCACCCCTGGATGACAGGAGAGCTTGGATCCGTGACAGAAATCCAAGACTGCATCTCTGGCCTCTGGTGGGATGTACAGACGATTTTTTGGTCCAGTTCCGGGGTCCGGGTTCCGTGCCAGGGCCTCCCGGACGGTCTTCTCCACGTCCCAGGTGAGGGTGGCCATGATAGTGGACTCCGGAATGATGGGCTCCGGTGGATCCGACAGCTCAGTTTTGACTTCGTCTTCGTGTACCCGGGACAAGGCATCTGTTCTTTGGTTCTTGGTCCCAGGGCGATAGGTGATCCGGAAGTCAAAACGCCCGAAGAACAGTGACCAGCGGGCTTGCCTGGGGTTCAGCCGCTTGGCAGTCCTGATATACTCCAGGTTCCGATGGTCAGTGAAAACCGTGAACGTCACAGACGCTCCCTCCAACAGGTGTCTCCACTCCTCAAGAGCCTCTTTCACCGCAAGGAGTTCTCGGTTGCCGATGTCATAGTTCCGTTCAGCCGGGGTCAACCTGCGAGAAAAGTAGGCACATGGGTGAAGAACCTTATCGGTCTCTCCGCTCTGGGATAGCACAGCTCCTATCCCTGAGTCAGAGGCGTCCACTTCAACCACAAACTGGCGGCCAGGGTCGGGCTGCACCAGAACTGGTGCAGTCGAGAACCGTCGTTTCAACTCCCTAAACGCGGCTTCGCACCAATCTGACCAGGTGAAGGGAACTTTAGTGGAGGTCAGGGCTGTCAGGGGGCTAACTACCTGACTGTAGCCCTTAATGAACCTCCTGTAGAAATTTGCAAAGCCGAGGAACTGTTGCAGCTTCCTACGGCTTGTTGGTTGGGGCCAATCTCTCACCGCCGCAACCTTGGCTGGATCAGGGGCGACGGAGTTGGAGGAGATGATAAACCCCAGGAAGGACAAAGAGGTGCGGTGAAACTCACGCTTCTCGCCCTTCACAAACAGCCGGTTCTCCAACAACCGCTGCAGGACCTGACGTACATGCTGGACATGAGTCTCAGGATCCAGAGAAAAGATGAGTATATCGTCCAGGTATACGAAGACGAATCGGTGCAGGAAGTCCCGCAAGACGTCATTAACCAAAGCTTGGAATGTCGCGGGGGCGTTAGTGAGGCCGAACGGCATGACCAGGTACTCAAAATGACCTAACAGGGTGTTAAATGCCGTCTTCCACTCGTCTCCCTTCCGGATCCGAACCAGGTGGTATGCATTTCTAAGATCCAACTTGGTGAAGATTTTGGCTCCATGCAGGGGCGTGAACACTGAATCTAACAGGGGCAACGGGTATCGATTGCGAACCGTAATCTCATTCAGCCCGCTGTAATCAATGCATGGACGGAGTCCGCCGTCTTTCTTGCCCACAAAAAAGAAACCTGCACCCATCGGGGAGGTGGAATTCCGGATCAGCCCGGCAGCTAATGAGTCCCGGATGTAGGTCTCCATTGATTCGCGCTCAGGTCATGAGAGATTGTACAGCCTGCTGGACGGAAACTCATCGCCCGGAATTAAACAAATGGCACAATCATACGGACGGTGCAGGGGAAGGGTGAGCGCCAGATCCTTGCTGAAGACGTCAGCAAGATCGTGGTACTCAACCGGCACTGCCGTCAGATTGGGAGGGACTTTGACCTCCTCCTTAGCCTGTAAACCTGGAGGAACCGAGGATCCTAAACACACCCGATGGCAGGTTTCGCTCCACTGAACCACCACCCCAGACGGCCAATCAATCCGGGGATTGTGTTTCAACATCCAAGGGAAGCCCAAAATCATGCGGGAGGTAGAAGGAGTCACAAAAAACTCGATCTCCTCCCGATGATTTCCAGACACCACCAGAGTTACTGGTTGTGTCTTGTGTGTGATTAAAGGGAGAAGGGTGCCATCTAGTGCCCGCACCTGCAATGGCAAAGGGAGCGTCACCAGAGGGAGCCCTACCTCCCTAGCCCATCTGCTGTCTAGCAGATTCCCTTCTGACCCCATGTCCACCAGTGCTGGGGCTTGAAGGGTTAAATCCCCGCTCAGGATTGTAACTGGGAGTCGTGTGGAAATATGTGCATGCCCCACGTGAATGTCTTGGCCCACCCTAAGCCCAGTTTCTAGGGGGCAGGCGTTGGTGTTTAACCGCTTGGGGCAGTCTCTCTGTAGATGCTCACTCGAGCCACAGACAAAGCACTCCCCGCGGGCCAGCCTCCTCTGTCTGTTAGGTGGTCTAAATGTGGCCCTGCTCATGTCCATAGCTTCGTCAGCAGGGGGAGCTGTAGCCACACGGAGCGTTGAGGCTGTGGAGCGTGGGGAGGGCGGAACCTTTTCGGACCCGGAAGGGAGAGGGACGGCGCGTGCCTGGCCACGTCCTTCGTCTCGCTCCCGACGGCGCTCATCTAACCGATTGTCTAACCGTATAAACGAGATCAATAAGCCCATCTAGATCCCGCGGTTCTTCCTTGGCTACCAGGTGCTCCTTCAGGACTGACGACAGTCCGTTTATGAAGGTGGCGTGGAGCACAACGTTATTCCAGCCGGACCTCTCAGCCACGATGCGGAAGTCGACTGCATATTTGGCTGCGCTCCGGCGCCCCTGTCTCATAGACAGCAGCACAGTTGAAGCAGTTTCTCCTCTATTAGGGTGATCAAAAACCATTTTGAACTCCCTCACAAACCCAGTATAAGTGGTAAGGAGCCGTGAATTTTGCTCCCAAGGCGCTGTAGCCCAAGCACGTGCCTCACCACGAAGCAAGTTAATAACATAAGCCACCTTACTGGCGTCAGACGCATACATGACGGGACGTTGTGCAAAGACGAGTGAACACTGCATAAGAAAGTCCGCGCACGTCTCCACACAACCTCCGTACGGCTCTGGGGGACTTATGTATGCTTCAGGGGATGGTGGGGGGGGTCATTGAACGACCAGTGGAACGTCTATATTCTGCACCGGGTCGGCAGGAGGAGGAGCTGCAGCAGCACCCTGAGCGCGCGCTTCCACCTGCGCCGTGAGAGCCTCCATCCTGCGGTTAAGGATGACGTTTTGCTCGATCATCAAATCCAACCGAGCGGTAAAGGTGGTGAGGATTTGCTGCAACTCACCAATCACTCCTCCTGCAGACGCCTGTGCACCCTGCTCTTCCATTGGTTGTCCAACAGATGGTTGACGCCCCTCGGGATTGATGACGCTGGTTGAGATATCCTGTTGAGAAAGTGTAGTGACACGGACCCACAACAGGGGGCGCAAATGATCGGACAATGAAAGAGTCGAATATGAACACTTTACTGTTGTGAAAGAGCACAACAAAAACACAGAGGATTACAGAAATTGAGCAAACAGTCAATCCACAAAGGTGACGTGTGGGCAGGCTCGAGGATAGAAGACGTCTGTCCTGAGAAGAACCGGAACCACACGATTTCCTCCGCCACCGAACCTGGAGAATACTGGAGCCGCCAAGTTCCGAGTCCCCAGGTGGCCACCGTCTCCGAGTGTCGGATCTGGTACTGCTGGCGAGGAGCAAAAACAGTCATATGTGGGTGCGTGCACACCCAGTAACAACAATGGTGAGAATTCCACCTCCACCTCTAACACACACTTGTGCAGCCCTGTCTAACCACTTATCTGGTTGGGGTGTGAAGCGAAGCCGTCGCTGATCACACCAAACGCCAATCTCTCAGATAGGGAACACCACAGGAAAGCGGCTGCAAAAAGAGTTCAGACTAAGACACAGTTAAGGCTGAGAATATTACCTTCACAGGTAGATGATATCTCGGCAACGAGGTGGAGATGACGTCCAGTTTTTTTGGAGTGGAATGATGAAGTGTAGATGGATGACAGCTGTCATGAGATAATGAGTGACAGCTGTCACCCCCGGCTGTGTCCGTGGCGGCAGCGCCCTCTCGTGCCTGAAGCCCGCACTTCAGGCAGGGCGCCCTCTGGTGGTGGGCCAGCAGTACCTCCTCTTCTGCGGCCCACACAACAAGGCTGCTTGGTTAAAAAATAAATAAATAAAGAACTGCATGGATCTAAGTGTGCTGAAAATTCTTCTCTAAATTTATTGTGTCAGCCAAGGATGAAATAAAATCATCAGTGTTTATTTACTTATTTGTGTGTCTGTCTGTCTGTTAGCAGGATTACGTCAAAACTACTGCACGGATATTAACAAAATTTTCATCACAGATAGATACTAGGCCATGCAAGACTCCACTGAATTTTGGAGGTGATCTGAATTCTGGATCAAGATTTTACTTTATATAGGCTTTGAAGGATTATGTCAAAACTACTTAACGGATTCTCACCAAATTTGCACCACAGATACATATTACGCCATGGAAGACTCCACTGAATTTTGGAGGTGATCCGGATGCAGATTGGCGGATGTCAGAATTCTCTGATTGCTCTTGTTGCATATATTTTTCTGGCACCTTAGTGATCATTAGTGCAGTGTACAGCTTTTAAAAAAAATGTATTTCAAATTTTATTTTGTGTTTATCGTTGTTATATGATTTTATTTTTCATCATTCATCTTGAATGTCTCATACTTGGTCTCTTATTCAGTCCATGAATGTAAAACAGTTCAGCTGCAGCTGCTGCTGCTGCTGCTGATGATGATGATGATGAAACATTGTTTGACAAAAGCATCAGCTCATCCGTTCTATGCAATGAAGAAACTGTGAAATGACTGAACAAGTCAGAAGAGATCTTCTCCCAAAAAAGGAGTGAAGCTAATCTGTCCTTGAGTAAGGACACTTTAGTCTGGCAGTCTCTAGCAGCTGCTTCAGGAATATATAATGGGATTATATGGCAGCTCTCACTCAGAGTCAGAATATAGTTGGACTTCAAAGAGACTGTCACATTGGCAGCTCATGATGTCAGACACTGAGGTCTGAGTAGCCTGGGGGTTTTCTTTTTTTGTTTGTTTGTTTTGTTTTGTGTTTTTTTTTTTATGTCACTGTCTCCTGGGAAATCCTCAATGTCATCTGTTTCCCTTCGTCGAGTCTGGGGGCTCAAGGGATCCTCCGATGAAAACATCAGTTGCTAATGCCCTTTTAAAAGTTGTTGCCATGGTAACACCTTTCATTATTGGTTATCGCTGTGCTTGCCTTCCCTTTTACCTACCTGACCACCCCTCCTATAACTGCCATCACTGTTCATTCATTTACAATATTTATCTTCATTTTAAAGGAAACAGTCCTTCTGGGTGTGACATATAAGCTTCTGTTGCACTTTGTCTGTCCTTGTTTGCCAATCTGTTTCACTGATTGAAAGCGGAGGGATGTCTCCACTAGGAGGACTCACATACTGCCATTTTCAAACTGAGAAAGCAAGATTGTTTTCATGGTCCATTAGCAAACAGTGCATGTGCAAAGGACATCAGCCTTCTGCTGAAGCATCTAACACACCACTTGACAAACAAGGGATGTAATTAATTGGGTATTATTGTAGTTTCCATGGTGCACTGAATATAAAATACATCGGCATCAATGTGCTCTTGTGTGTCATCTTATAATGAGCTTCATTCAGGATGGCAGGATCTTAGTATGTAAAATGTGATGTGATGGGTTCATGAGTGTCCATTAATGTATAATGCACGGAGTCAAGTTTTTTAACACAACTCAAAAATATATTAATTACACCTTTTTGTTAACTCCCCAGATTAAAGGGGCAGATAATGTGAAGAAACTCATTAAAACTTGGTTTGATGCATCAGAGCAGTGGCTAATGCAATGGGCTCAAGACTAGAGGATCCTCAGTTTGATTCCCTGTCACAGTGGAATTTATTAAGGTCCCTTGGGCAAGGACACTGGTGTGTGAATTGGTGAACATGTGGCATCACTGTAAAGCATTTTTGCTAAAAAAAAAAAAAAAAAAAAAGCACATTAGCACTTTTTATCAGATCAATTCAAAAAGCAAATTTGTTTTGCTTGAGTAATATCATTGCTGCTGCCACCTGCTGGCTGGATAATTGATGATGGATTAGGAGCAGGCATGGTTACCAGTTACCAGAGAGAGAGAGAGAGAGAGAGAGAGAGAGAAAACGAGAGAGAGAAGGACCATTTCCACACAGAAATGTACTAAATCAGACAAGTAAACATTACTTTGTGATTGTTTCGCCGTAGTTGCTGTATGTTCTAAAGTGAGGTGACGTATGCAGTGAATGGGTCCATGTACTGGACAATGTTTCTGCACAGAAAATGTATTTAATCAAGGAAATAATCCACTCTTTTCTGACTGTTTAATTGTGGCTATGCTCAAAAACTCAAATAACACGTCCACACAACCCGCAGAAAGGATGTTGTTTGAATGTAGCCAAAGCAGAGGCGGTTTTGAAGTCACATGCAGCTTAGAATGAGCTTGTTTGTCAGTTTCAAAATCCACTTCAAAAAGCAAGAATCTTCCTAAATCACAGTGTGTTTCTCGTTTCAGCTGGATGCTGACCGAGATGAAGAGGAGGTCTTCTGCGATATTAGCATGACTTTGGATAATAAGCTGTGTTCCTCCAAAGAGCCCGCTGCTGGTAAGATGATGTTTTTTGTAATACACACCAAAAACAGTGTTTAAATGTTCAATGTATTAATTTAATGATGACGACATTCAATGAGCAATGATATATGAGAGAAGATTGATGATTTTGAATAGAGTTAAATAAAGCCACTCTGTTTATCTGACAACATAGCCCAGTCTTACTTTGCGCAGTGCAGCGGGTCTCTATGACGTCCGATGCTGGACGCCGTCTGGTTCAGTCAACGCTCCGTCCGCCACACAGCTTCGTCAGGGACCTTGACAAGAGGCTCTGCCGGTCTGACCTGCTTGGTTTCGTCAGTGGCGGGGATGATTTCTGTTATTTAATTCTGTTATTTAAAGCTTTAATTCATTTGAAAGCTTGAGTCTTAGTCTTGTCCATCCAAATTGGAAGTCCCAAAAAACCAGTTGTATTTGTTATTATCTATCGTCCACCTGGTCGTTACTGTGAGTTTCTCTGTGAATTTTCAGCCTTTTGTCTGACTTAGTGCTTAGCTCAGATAAGATAATTATAGTGGGGCGAATTTTAACATCCACACAGATGCTGAGAATGACAGCCTCAACAATGCATTAATCTATTATTAGACTCAATTGGCTTTGCTCAAAATGTAAATGAGTCCACCCACCACTTAATCATATCTTAGATCTTGTTCTGACTTATGGTATGGAAATTGAAGACTTAACAGTATTCCCTGAAAACTCCCTTCTGTCTGATCATTTCTTAATAACATGTACATTTACTCTGATGGACTACCCAGCAGTGGGGAATAAGTTTCATTACACTAGAAGTCTTTCAGAAAGCGCTGTAACTAGGTTTAAGGATATGATTCCTTCTTTATGTTCTCTAATGCCATATACCAACACAGTGCAGAGTAGCTACCTAACTCTGTAAGTGAGATAGAGTATCTCGTCAATAGTTTCACATCCTCATTGAAGACAACTTTGAATGCTGTAGCTCCTCTGAAAAAGAGAGCTTTAATCAGAAGTGCCTGACTCTGTGGTATAACTCACAAACTCGCAGCTTAAAGCAGATAACCCTAAGTTGGAGAGGAAATGGCGTCTCACTAATTTAGAAGATCTTCACTTAGCCTGGAAAAAGAGTCTGTTGCTCTATAAAAAAGCCCTCCGTAAAGCTAGGACATCTTACTACTCATCACTAATTGAAGAAAATAAGAACAACCCCAGGTTCTTTTCAGCACTGTAGCCAGGCTGACAAGAGTCAGAGCTCTATTGAGCCCGAGTATTCCTTTAACTAGTAATGACTTCATGACTTTCTTTGCTAATAAAATTTTTAACTATTAGAGAAAAAATTACTCATAACCATCCCAAAGACGTATCGTTATCTTTGGCTGCTTTCAGTGATGCCGGTATTTGGTTAGACTCTTTCTCTCAGATTGTTCTGTCTGAGTTATTTTCATTAGTTACTTCATCCAAACCATCAACATGTCTATTAGACCCCATTCCTACCAGGCTGCTCAAGGAAGCCCTACCATTATTTAATGCTTCGATCTTAAATATGATCAATCTATCTTATTAGTTGGCTATGTACCACAGGCTTTTAAGGTGGCAGTAATTAAACCATTACTTAAAAAGCCATCACTTGACCCAGCTATCTTAGCTAATTATAGGCCAATCTCCAACCTCCCTTTTTGTTGGGAAGGTGTCGTAGCATGGACCCACAACAGGGGGCGCAAATGAACGGACAATGAGTAAGCTAAAAAGTAACAATTTAATGTTGTGATAATACACAACTAAATGTACAGAAATTTGCACAGTCAATAAACACCAGGTGACGTGTGGGCAGGCTCGAAGATAGAAGACCCCTGACGAGAGAGAAGCCGCGTCCCACACGGCTTCCACCACCAACGGTCTGAAGAACACTGGAGCCGCCAAGTCCCGAGTCCCCAGGTGGCCTCTGTCTTCAGCTGTCGACCCTGGTACTGCTGGCAGAAAGATGTATGAGTGTGAGTCCGCACACTCAGTAATCCACAGTCCAAACACAGTTAGGAGGGAGCACCTCCACCTCCAATCACACACTCGTACAGCTCCTGGTTCAACCACTTATCTGGGTTGGGATGTGAGGCGAAGCCGTCGCTGTCACACCAAACGCCAATCCCTCAGACAAGGAAACACTCCAGGAAAACGGCTGTAACAGAAGTTCAGGTTAAACACACAAAGTGTCTGTCAGCAGAGAAATTACCTTTTTATGGTAGTCGATTTCTCGGCGGGGAGGTGGAGTTGCAGTCCGGCTTAAGTAGTGGTGTAGATGATGACAGCTGGTGTGATGAGTGACAGCTGTCACTTCCTCTGGGTCTGGCGCCCTCTCGTGCTTGGAGCCCGCACTCCAAGCAGGGCGCCATCTGGTGGTAGTGGGCCAGCAGTACCTCCTCTTCAGCGGCCCACATAACACTTTTCTCTCAAAATTCTTGAAAGGGTAGTTGTAAAACAACTGATCATCTGCAGAGGAATGGTCTATTTGAAGAGTTTCAGTCAGGGTTTAGAATTCATCATAGTACAGAAACAGCATTAGTGAAGGTTACAAATGATCTTCTTATGGCCTCAGACAGTGGACTCATCTCTGTGCTTGTTCTCTTAGACTCAGTGCTGCTTTTGATACTGTTGACCATAAAATTTTATTACAGAGATTAGAGCATGCCATAGGTATTAAAGGCACTGCGCTGCGGTGGTTTGAATCATATTTATCTAATAGATTACAATTTGTTCATGTAATGGGGAATCTTCTTCACAGACTAAGGTTAATTATGGAGTTCCACAAGGTTCTGTGCTAGGACCAATTTTATTCACTTTATACATGCTTCCCTTAGGCAGTATTATTAGATGGCATTGCTTAAATTTTCATTTTACGCAGATGATACCCAGCTTTATCTATCCATGAAGCCAGAGGACACAACACCAATTAGCTAAACTGCAGGATTGTCTTACAGACATAAAGACATGGATGACCTCTAATTTCCTGCTTTTAAACTCAGATAAAACTGAAGTTATTGTACTTGGCCCCACAAATCTTAGAAACATGGTGTCTAACCAGATCCTTACTCTGGATGCATTACCCTGACCTCTAGTATACTGTGAGAAATCTTGGAGTCATGTTTGATCAGGATATGTCATTCAAAAGCGCATATTAAACAAATATGTAGGACTGCTTTTTTGCATTTATGCAATATCTCTAAAAATTAGAAGGTCTTAGAGTAATGCTGAAAAAACTATTCATGCATTTTATTTCCTCTAGGCTGGACTATTGTAATTCATTATTGATCAGGTGTCCTAAAAGTTACCTGAAAAGCCTTCAGTTAATCAAAATGCTGCAGCTAGAGTACTAACGGGGACTAGAAGGAGAGAGCATATCTCACCCATATGGGCCTCTCTTCATTGGCTTCCTGTTAATTCTAGAATAGAATTTAAAATTCTTCTTCTATAAGGTTTTGAATAATCAGCTCCCATCTATCTTAGGGACCTCATAGTACCATATCACCCCAATAGAGCGCTTCGCTCTCAGACTGCAGGCTTACTTGTAGTTCCTAGGGTTTGTAGAGTAGAATGGGAGGCAGAGCCTTCAGCTTTCAGGCTCCTCTCCTGTGGAACCAGCTCCCAATTCAGATCAGGGAGACAGACACCCTCTCTACTTTTAAGATTAGGCTTAAACTTCCTTTTGCTAAAGCTTATAGTTAGGGCTGGATCAGGTGACCCTGAACCATCCCTTAGTTATGCTGCTATAGACTTAGACTGCTGGGGGGTTCCCATGATGCACTGAGTGTTTCTTTCTCTTTTTGCTCTGTATGCAACCACTCTGCATTTAATCATTACTGATTAGATCTCTGCTCCCTCCACAGCATGTCTTTTTCCTGTTCTCTCCCTCAGCCCCAACCAGTCCAAGCAGAAGACTGCCCCTCCTGAGCCTGGTTCTGCTGGAGGTTTCTTCCTGTTAAAAGGGAGTTTTTCCTTACCACTGTCGCCAAGTGCTTGCTCACAGGGGGTCGTTTTGACCGTTGGGGTTTTGTAAGTAATTATTGTATGGCCTTGCCTTACAATATAAAGCGCCTTGGGGCAACTGTTTGTTGTGATTTGGCGCTATCTAAATAAAATTGATTGATTGATTATTGTGCTGTGATTTTGCGGTGGCAGTTCAAGTCACTGTTGAATGTCTCATCTGACCTGGATGTTTTTCTCTGCAGCGGTCTGGAGGTATGGCTCGTCAGATAAAAGTTGAGCGTCGTTATTCTCTATCAAAAATCAAAAATTTGTCTTTCATCGTCGTCTTTTGGAAGTTTGGTCAAATCAAAACTCAATGCAAAAATATCTGACTTTAGAAGAAAAATGTTGTTTGAAAGGAATTTGGAGTTTGAAGAAGAAAAGGTTTTAATTTGAAAATTCAGAAAAGGAAGTGAATGCACCGCGTGTTTACTTGACAAAGTTGCAAAAGTTAGCTGTCGAAAAAGTAAATTGCGCAAAACAAAAAGGAGTTTAAGTAGCACGTGGCTTTTAACAAAGAGATCATAAATTTTCTTGATGCCAGGGCCCGTCTTAGACTCAAGAAAAAGAAAAGAGAAGCGAATGGCGAAGAGAAAAAGAGGAGGAGTTCCCAGGTGCGAGCTCTTTTAAAAGGTTTACAAGCTCCACCCCCAAGGAATTCTGGGTAATGTAGTTTCTGAGTTTCCTTCATCTAGTTTTATATATATAAATCAGCGTGGCTCCAAAATTCCCGCTTCAAAACCCGAACAAGTCCTGTAGAATAAATCTTGTAACTGTTTTACCTGGAATTATATACCACACACACACACACACATATATATATATATATATATATATATATATATAAAGAACATACTAAGTAAATGTTCCCCAATGAACAGAGTATAACACATCAAATATAATACTTACATGCATAAATAGAAAAGAGTGACGTTTCCTTTTCCCTTTTTTTTTTTCTTTTGTTACAACAATACATGAAATTTCCTTTTAAAAATGTGGTTACAATTTTGAGTCTAGTGTGAAAGACATCTTTTAGGACTTTTGGTGAGGAAAGTATGTTTTCTGTGGAGGGTTCTTTATGGTAAGAGGGGAGCTGATACATCTGGTTTGGGGTACTGATAAGGATTCACAGCTCTGTGAGGAATGCACTTTGGGGAGTCTTAAATCCTGATTAGTGGTGATGGTTTTACACAAATCCAAGCTTGGATCCAACCAGGCCTTGCTGTATGGAGTTTATCTTTCTTGAAGAAACTCAGTGTCCTCTGCTTAATGCAAGCTTAAGATGTTGGTTGTTTGATCACAGCTTTCCGCTACATTCCCCCACTCGATTCAACTTTGGGGTCTCCAACGGTTAATCGCCAAGACGAGGAAGGCTGTGATGGTCGGTGGGTGATGTCTTCCACTGGTGGTGAGGCTGAGGAGGGTTAGTGGTCGATTAGCAGAGTGGCTTAGGGTGACGACTACAGTGCTAAAGTGGTCTGACTATGGTACTACATCCTACATTTGCCTATTTATTTACATTATTCGTGGCAGTTTGGCTAATCCAAATTTAGTAGCTCGAATACCTGGTTGGTGTTCGGGTTCTCGTGTCTAAATTTGGGTTAGCGTCGATGTCTTCAGACGGTGTCAGCCGCACGTCGTTTTCTTCGGGCTAGTCTGGCGAGAGCTCGAGAACACCTGGTTATAACGTTCTGAAGGGTATTGGCGTATCTGTACGCCCACAGAGCTAAGGTCGAGGGTAGTCAGGTAACCGACGATTGGGTGGCTACAAACAACAGGTGTCATGAGTAGACCAAGCATACGATATGGCTTGGTAGGGCTGAGATCTTGATTTCGAATCTCTTTCAAAGTTTTATCTATTGGTGCCACGTCGATGACTTGAGAACCCTCATACTGGATTTTCTCCAGGGTCTGTTGGTCTAGTTCGATAGCGGTTTGGTTGTAAAAGTCGGACACTTCAATGGCTCCTCTGTATTGGTCAGGATGTAGGTGTAGAGAGATACCTCACCAATACGGAGCAGGGCAGTTTCGGGTACTTGTAACCCACAAAGTTTTTCGCTGAAGTTCTATACGAGTCGACGTGTCATGACGGTCATACACCAGTAGGGCTGATTTTTCGGGGGTGTTGACTAACCAGCGTTGTCCTACTATCTCTACCTGAGTGTCCATGACTTGGGGGAACAGCGTGATGGTCGTTGGACAGCGATTTGTCCCAGTAAGTGTTTTGAGACCGCAGATGCCGGCAGTGTCATCTCGAATGAACGGTTGCTGGACCCAAATAATGGATGTCTTTTGTGACAGTGCACATTTTGAGATTCGGCACCAAGTATAGCTCAGATTAGCGTCGTTGGAAGCCACTACGGGTGGTGTGTGGATCTTAAGGTGATTGTCTCCTTGCCAGAGACCTACGTTCACGACACTTTTGAGCCTGTAGTATGTTTTCACTAATGACGTTCGGCAAGTTAATTAGAAACACCATTTCCAGATCCTCTGTCTCTACATAGATTGGGATTGAGTCTTCCCAATGTGTACGCGAGGTGAGCTTGTAGCGGCGTGACTAGGCTATGGGTTGGGGACTCGAGAAGTTGGTGGACCAGGGTTAAAGGGACAATGTCGGGGTGGAATCCTACCGACGGCGAGGCTGTCAATGGAGATCTGACATCCCTGGGTCATGTCTGCCATGAGCATATTCAACATCTGTGTGTGTGCATAGTCTTCCTGCAACACTGACGTTAGTTGGTCAATTATGCCCACGGTCTTTTTGAGGCACGTTAGTATGGGAGTTAAGGATTACCACGGTGTCTCGTACAGTTTGTCCGATGGTCTCAAGACCTTTTCTCTGTAACGTTAAGCTGAGCCTGTATTTCAGGG
Source organism: Thalassophryne amazonica (assembly GCF_902500255.1). Taxonomy (NCBI): domain Eukaryota; kingdom Metazoa; phylum Chordata; class Actinopteri; order Batrachoidiformes; family Batrachoididae; genus Thalassophryne; species Thalassophryne amazonica. The sequence goes on from NC_047114.1 coordinate 72,036,345, forward strand.
ATTACCTCTTGGAGCTCGCTAACATGTCTCTTTACTGTTGATAGTGTGACGGTGTTAACTGCTGATAAGCCAAAACTAAAGAGGGATCCTACAGCTGAGGCTGCCATTAGCAGACCTCCAATGAACCTCTTCTGTCTTTTGTTGAGTCCGCTCAGTTCTGCTTGCGTTACGGTGAACTTCGCCATCTGGTGTAGGCATGTGGACCATGTCTGCCTCAGCATGCTTCAGGACAGACCTTGTCCACCGGCTACCTGACCAGGAGACCAGGTTCACTGTACTGCTGGCGAAGTTGGCCCTGTACACTTCTGTGGGGTCGAGCCTGACGAACACCCTCTGTGTGTGCAGGCTCAGTTGTTATCAATAAGCCGGGCTGGTCCTTCATGACGATGCCCGATTCTGGTCTGAATTCAACCACGTCTGGTGAGGTGTTTGGCGAAGGTTGCGCTGAGGAGCAGCAGGGTCATGAGCCAGGTCATCCTGGCAAACACAACAAACATGGTTAGAAATTTGAAATTTTTTTATTAAGGACGAAATTCACGTGGTGGTTCACCCTCACTACGTGGTGCTGGTGAGGATCTCCTGAGTTGTTTATGTGTCCTGTTGGAAGTTAAGTTATTTTCCTTAATTTGTCTCGATCGGTGTGATTCGATTGTGTGGGACGCAGCAGATGTCGATATTCCTTCTTTGGCGACCTCTCGACCTAATGAGTGGTTTTAAGTTTTAATCGGTGACTGTGACGTCCCCAGTGCGAGTCCCATGGGGTTTTTGTGAGGCTTAATTTGGTTGCGGTGTACCCACTTGAAAACTGTTCTTTTTGACCCTTGCTGACCTTGATTTGGTATATGACGGCGGAGAGTTTGTCAGTCACCAAATACGGCCCAGTCCAATGGGGTAGCAACTTGCGAATTAACCTGGTCGTTTTCTGGCTGGGTTGCCCGAACAGTAGTACCAAACCTTGTCCCCACTTGATCTCATGGTAGGACGCCTTCTTGTCATAGTAAGGCTTTTCGACCTTCTGCGCTTTTGTTCAAGTGTTTTTGAGCAAAGGAGAAGGTGGCTTTCAGATGTTCAGATCAGGTCAGTCATGTATTGTTGAGCCGTGTACATTGTTGCAATGTTTGCCTCCCCTGGCTGGTACAGCAGGTGGAGGGGGCGTGTCATTTGACTGCCTGTCATCATTTGAAAAGGGGAGAACCCCTGTCGATTCGTGAGGGGTCGCCCGGATGGCCATGAGGACCAGGAGAAGTTTCACATCCCAGTCTCTGTGGTTGTCTGCCACATATTTGCGCAGGATGATCACCACAGTTTGGTTGGGGCCCTTTTCCACCTGTCCTGACGACTGAGGGTGGTGGCTGATGTGGAGTTCGCCTTCACTCCAGCACTTGCCAGAGTTTTTGCAAGTGACTTCGCGTGGTGAAGTAGGTTCCTCTATCTGAGTTTATGTGGATAGGTAGTCAACAATCATGAAAAGATGTATTCATCAACAAATAGGCTGTCGTCACAGGCTGTATCATTTCGGAGACATTAGACATTCCAGCCATTTGGTGAAGTCACATGTGACAGTGGAGGAAATATTTGTTTCCTCTTGTAGACTTCGTGAGGGGTCCTACCCAGTCGATTTGTAGATCCGACCAAGGGAAGGAAATACCTCTTTTTTGGTAAGGGAGCTCTGTGAATCGTGCACAGGGTTGGAATTGGCAACAGACCAAGCAGCCGTTGATGTAATCGCTTACATCCTTCTGCATTTTTGGCCAATATGCCACCTGTCGTATCGCATTGTATGTTGCTTTCGTTCCTTCTGTGACCTGCACATGCTGAATCATGCCCGTGCATCAACATCACCCTCCGTGGTTACGAGGAACCACTACGCAGGTGAAGAGAGATCCCGGAAGCATAGAATAAGATCCATGGAGCCTTGGAGGTGTATCCTCGGGCGTGGTACAGCTGTTTTAAGTCCGGACGTAAGCAAAATCATCCGCAGTGAGTGGGTGAACTTGAGGTATCAGTGAGATGTAGCCCAGTTTGTTTATGGCTGATCCAGAGCCTGGAGTGAGGGCCAGTCGGGTTGGAGAAAGCTGGAGCGGCCGAGGCTGTGGGTGGGAACGGGAGCTGTGGCAGGGTCTGCGGCAAGGCAGTCCGCAGCACGAGTCACCACTGATACAGAATGGGTGGGTGTGTGGGGTAAAAGTGCCCTCATCGAATGCCCACCGGCGTGCCGTTCAGAGCGCCTTGCTTGGCTAGCGTGTCAGCTAAGTCATTAAATTCTTTGTCTTGGCCTGGTGGTGCGGGAGTGACCTCTGACCTTTTTCCAGTATAATCTGACGTCGTGCGTAGTTATGAGGTGATCACAAGCCGCAAACAGTTCTTTGTGTTTGACCGATTTCTGTTGGAGGTCATGAAACCATTGAGTTTCTAGCAGGGTAGGATTGGAACAAAAAGGCATGCATAGTTTGAATCTGTAACATAGCAACAATTGTTTTGACAGTTTGCGCCACAGGCTAACTGGCATGTTATGAGTATGCCACACAATTTCAGCATACTGAGGAGGACTGTGGTCCAGTTCGAAATTTTGTGGGCTCTTTGGTGTATTGTCAATCCACGCGACCCCCACTCCTGCCCGGGCGACTGTTTCATGGTGAAATGAGCAGCCGTCCTCGTACGCAATGATCATGCCTTGGCAGGCATTGTGGTCAAAGTAGTGGTGATTAGGGGAGTTGGGTGGTGACACGTCTTCGTTAAACGGGTTTGCAGCTGGTGTCTTGGGTAGTGCTGGCAAGCAGCTAACCCTGTGCCTAGGGGAGTTTTGCAGTCTTGGGCATACCGCACCTCAACGTCAAAACTTTGCAGTGCCATCAACCACGAGGCAACTTGTGAGTTGTTACTACACCTTCTTGCAGTCTTTGACTGTTAAGGAATGTCACTGGTTGATGATTGGTTTCTACAATGACTTTTTGTCCACCCAGATAGTTGGTGAAATGTTTCACAGCCCAGACTGTTGCTAGTAGGGCTTTTTCGCAGTCACTGAATTTAAATTCCGGCGGTTGTAGCGTTTTGCTCGCATATGCGACCACTCGCCTATCTTTGTCGTACATCTGGTACAGTCCCCGCGCTTAAGGCATGATTGGAGAATCCCACCTCTATGTGAAATTCTTACTACAATCAGAGTATGTTGAGCTGAGGGCTGAGCAGAGTTTGTCTTTCAGAGCTGCCTGGCCTTTTCTTGGGGTTCAGGCCATAGGAACGCGTATCATTTTTGAGCAGGTCCTCAGTGGTTTCGCCAATCTGCATAGTTTCAATGAATTGGTGGGAGTAATTGCACATTCCCAGAAAGCTGCACAGTTCTGTTAGGTTCATAGGCGTTTGATGTTGGTGATTCTTTGGACTCGTTCCAAACTTGTGGTTGCACTCCATCTGGTCCGACAAAGAGGCCCACATAGGTTGACCTTGGTCCAACACCATTGACACTTTGAAAGTGAGATTTTTGCAACCCACATTCGTGAGTGGTTCAAGGATGTGGTCTATCTCTCATCCAAATGTGTGTCTAATGTTGGGTTTCGCATTAGGGACGTGCGAGTTCAACCATTAATAAGGGTGCCTCGCTCATTGCATCGGGGCACACCCTTGTTCAAGAAGATGTTGAATTCTGCAGGTGAGTTGGGCATAGCCAAATGGGCACCTGTGAAAGTGTACTGGGCGGTTGGTGAAGGTGAATGCCAGTTTGTGTTGATCGTCGCTTCATGGACAGGATTGTCCAGAACCCGGAGGCCACATCAAGGCGTGGAAAAGTATTTTGCGTCTTTTACTTTTAGGAAGTCCTGCTCTAACTGAGTCATCGGCCATTGAGATAGTGACACCGTTGGTTGAGTTTGGGGTAATTGATGGTAGGTCTCCACTTGCCGTTTGGTTTGATTACCGGCCATACAGGGCTGAATAGGTGCTGTGCACGGTCTTATGATCCCTTTTCCCTATAGGGCAGCTATGATTCCTGTACAGGTTCTAGGATGCCAGAGGATTTTGTACTGTCGCACAAAGGTGGCGGTGCATTGGAGGAGTTGGGATGCACACAAAGTGGATGTGGGTGAGTCCACAATCCAATGAATCATTGGCAAAGAACGCTTTGGTATTTATAGTGTAGGTCTCTTAGACGTCCTCTGTTCCTTATCATTCTTTAAGGCATCTGCTGCTGCTACGACTTGTTCTATCTGAGATGCAAATTCAGAATCAGAACCTGGGTTAAGGTTCAGAGATGGTTCAGTGTCATTTCCAGCATTTGTTTTGTTTTGAGAGTCGACCGTGAGGACCATAAGGGGCTGGAGACCATGGTGGTCAGGGTCATCAAGATCTATTCTGCTGACAATGTCTTCCTCAGAGATGCTCACTGGAATACAGCGATCGCTCCTGAAGGTTTGGAAAAGACAACCCCCATTGTGAACAGGGAAAGAAGCGATGGAGGGCCAAGAACTGGGATGTTCAGCTCAAAGTCCTGGAATTCAGTGCTGATTAACCAGCCCAGTGGGGTGGCTTTGGGAATCAGGATATCTTCGCCAGTGTCGTTATGCACCATCAAGCAAGTTGTCCGCCTTCCTAGGCTCAGAAGTGAGTGGCTTCAAGAGATAGTCCCAGTTAGGTGAAGAGCTGGGATGGCTGGAAGACTGCCTGTGAGTGTCGGAGAGCCATTCTCCTGGACGTATCACGAGGTGGAGTGGTGCATTTTTCAGGTGGGGCAGGTATCGTGATGTGACCGTCACTCACTACCTGACATGCGTCAGGGATCAATTGTCCCGACTTCAGATACTCTGGATCGGAGGTAAGCGGGGTCGTCATGTGCTTTGGTCAGAGACCAGAGGGACCTGACTAACTCTGTCAACCTGTACCTCCAAGTCGGACAAGGAGGTCACCTCCTGTGTAGACAGAGCATGGTAAGTTTGGGACGACTAAGAATGAGTGTCTCAATTCTCGTTGGTTTCCAACGCATTCTGAGTGTGCAGATTCCAGTTGCCTGAGTACGGTCCTGTGGTAGAGGGTCCTTTGGAAAATGGAAAGATTTTTCCCACATATAAAATGTCTGGATTGGATTTGCTCAATGAGTCAAACAGACTTCGACTAATAGCTGATCTTCGGCCCAAAAGAGCCAGAGCTATGTCAGCAGTGTGTGTGTTTTCAAATGGAGACCATCTACTACCAGAGGGCAGTACTCACCTCGCATTAGTGTCTGACAGCTTACAGAGGAAAGTGTCCTTCTCGGCCAGCAGTGCATCTGGGGCCCATGAAGCATTCCGCGGGTCGGACAGCCAACGGAATGTCCGCTGTGACTGTGTCGCGTGGGGGCTCTGTATCATCTTGGATCTCAATGGCATAACATTGGGGCTTTGCCAGTAAGTCACCTCAGCCAGGTGAGGGTGACAGGTCCTGTGCCCACAGTTTTAACCGTTGAAATCGATGAGGGGTTCAAATCGGTTGAGAAAATCTTTCCTATGAGGAAGGGAATGGTGTCGAGTGCTGATATGTACACGAGGTGTACAAGACTCATGGGTCTGACAGTGATGTGACCAGAGCCATTGAGGACAAAGTTGCCGGGTTGTTCGTGTAGGGCTGGATCTCCAACGAACACGGCAATACTTTGAGGTTTCCATTGGCCTGCTGTGCTGCTACCTGCAGTTGTTTAAACAGTGAGGTAGACATCAAGGTGACATCGGCAGCAGTGTCCAGAAGAGCCTCATGACTTAGTGAGTTTTCCAGGATTAAGGACAGATAAAAATTTCTTTGCAATCCCCTTCTCAGAGAGGTTGCCTAAGAATTTACATACAGGTGGTTGTCCAGGTATAACGGACGCTGGATCAGTGTGTGATCTCTTGTCCTGATCAACCTGGACTACCAAGACAGCACTGGGAGGACCAGACTTGGTCTATCCTGGTTCTTGGTCCCCATCTGAAAAGTACAGTGTCTCAGGATGTGGATCCTGTGATGGTGATGCTAACGGGTTGTCTACACTCCGGTATAGGTCTTCCTCGGATGCCTCTGGCGGAGTTTGTGAAGACACCGGGTGGTTTGTTAGAGCTATGCAGTTTACGCACAGCACGTTAGCTTTCTTTTTGGCCTTTTCGTCCTCAAATTCCTGGAGGAGGCCTTTCATGATCTTCTGGATTTCTTGGTGGAGGCTTGAGTCCACATACTTATCTGAGTGCTTGGACCGGTCTCTTTCTCTGGAGTCCTCGGTTCCAAGTACTCTTATTGTTGCATCCAGGTGGTCCCTGATGTGGGTGTCTGGAACCCTGCCATCCTTGGGATTGGTCACCTGGGTACTCACATCTGTCATCGGGGTGATCTTCCCATGTGGTGGGCTTCTCCCACTGTCTGAGTTTGAATTTATTATCCCGATTTTTCACCAGTTTCAGAGCCCTCTCTGGTTCTGAAGTCACTTTGGTTTTGTGGGGACCACTGCGGTTTGGTTGTGGTCCACTCCGGTCCTTGGGTCGGCTTCTGACATATGGTTTCATCTGTCGAGAGGAGGTAGTGGCAGAGGCCAGTATGAGGTTTAAATGACCCCCCGGAGGTGCCTTCAAGCGCGAGGGTAGGCCTAGGTGCTTCAAGGCTGAGGATCATTTTGGTCCTCGGATTTACACTCTCTCTTAATTTGTTTAGCGAAACCTTTCGTAGCAAGGTCACGCAGGTACGTATGAGAGCCTCATTGGGATCTCCCAGGATTCCAGATGATGACTCGTGTTAGGGTGGAGGTTCTCAAGGAGACAAGGTTTTAAAATTAAGGTCCTCTTCCATACCTGGGTTCATTTCGGGTGCCAAAATAGGTACAGAGAAGCCTGCTGTAGTATTGTTGGGGTGGTTTGGACCTGCCTTGTTTGATGGCTCATAGTGGCGGCTAGGCCTGTCCGAACGGAATGATCTGAATATTCTTTTTCTAATGCTAAGCTAAGTTTAGCAAAGTCTTGTCGTACCTCGGCGGGTTGACGTTCAACAAACCGGCTGACCTCGCGGCTGGAAGTCCGCTTGATGAGATAGATGTAATGTTCACCGGTAGCATGAGTGAAATCCCTGAGGTAATAGCGTATGTCGTTTAAATACACAATTGTGTCGGGGGGAGGCCTCCTGGAGTTGCGTCAAAATGGTTAATGAGCCGTGCATCCCTTGTCCAGGTTCTCTGTCATTGAAGGACTGTGTTAGGACACATCTGGGTCGGGGGAAAAGAAGAGGCCGGTGTCCTCTCTCGATACCCAAGATAAGGGAGGTTGGAACTCACTGAGGAATGCCGACATGGGTCCCTGACAGAGGTTCAGGGCGCAAAAGCGGGGTTGCCTTGCGGTCTGTGGTGAGTGAACGCTTTTCCACCTGGCTTTTTGTTCAGGGACTCCCCTGCGGTTGGGAGTTTAATTGGAGTTCACACTTTAATGATTGCACTTCAGGCCTTGAAGGCGCTCATTTCCTTCTCAAGTATCGTCTGAAAGAGTTTGTGTATCTGTCAGATGTCTCAGCACCTCACGGATTCTTCAGCTTTTCGGACCTCTAAGATGTCTTCATGCTTTCCAGCATGACTCTTCAATGTTTTAAACTCACTATACGCCTGTTGGAGCAAATCATAAGCTTCTCCTTGCTCCAGATGCGCGGAGCTAAGTTCAGTTTGTAACTCGTAATTTCATTGTCGCCTTCTGAAGAGTTTCTTTCAGGAGTAAGGTTTGGTCTTTAGCTCCAGGATCAGATGCGGTATCTGATTCATCGGGCTGATCTGGGGAAGCCTCCAGTTCTTCTAATTTTTCTTCAGCGATGGTCAAAGACTGTTGTTTTTCTTCTAAACTGTCTCAGGAGTTTATTCTTCTCGCGCAGTTCTGCATTTTTGTAGTTTCTGCCTTTGTCAGAGAAAGAACTGATTTCTCCATGAGTGATTCTGCATGTTTGAGCTTCAGGGCTGTGGCAATGGCTAACTTGCCCAGCACGTAGCCAGATTTTTCCTTTTCCACAGTTGCTGCTAATGTATGACTGATTGAGTTCAGACATTTCAGCAACTATGCCTTCGTGTGTGGCTTGTTGCATGTCGTGCAAGTAGCCAGGCAATATTTCGGCGGTCAGGTCAGATAAGACCTCTTCTAAAAGCTCACCTGAGTTGCTGCGACCCTTGGCTTTCCAGGTCAGTAGAAGTTGTTGGTTTGTTGTCACTGGGCGTGGCCATTTTGGCTTTCTGGGATGACGATTAGACAGCGTCCACCAGAAACAAAACAATAAAGAATTGACAACAAAATAACAAGATGAGCGATAATAAAAATTATTTACAGATGATCCAGCTGCAGAAGTGTGAAAGGGATTAGTGAGTTAACTGCAGGTGAAACCAGCAGTGGAGAATTCACACGAATGCAAAGGAAAATGTTGTGTACACACAAGTAGAACTTTTCTTTGTTTAGTTATTGTGATGTGTAACACCCATATTTCTCTGTTTAGAATTGCTATGGGTTACACTTTGATAAAGCTTCAGCACTTTCACTTTAAAAAGAAATCACTCCTGAAGGAGGGGTTCCTTTAATGAGGTAAGAGTGTTATAAACATATTTTTTTATTGTTATTAAATGATCTCCTGATTAATCCTAATTAAATAGGATTAAAAGAACTATAAAGTTCATTAGCTAGTTGTGAAAACAAACAAGATTAAATATGTGTGTATACTTGATTAGTATCAAGACAGTAGAATAAAGATTAATATTTCCAATTAGAATTGGAGAAAGCGACCTTAAAAGAGTTTAAAAAAAAATGATTATGCAAGATAAAACTTGATAATAAATGTTTCAGTTAACAGTAGTTATTCTTTTAAGTGGTAGACAGAAAAGTTAAAAGTCACTGGAAATTATTTACATGCAGTACAGGCTAGGTACCAGCAGTCGGCGTGCTATCCTGTAGCAGGCTATTATGTTGTTAGCGGAAGCTAGGCTAACTGGTCAGGCGATTTAGCTGCGGTGATTAGCACCTGGGTTAATTCAATGATCAGAGCCTCGGCGTTTGAGAGCGGCTAACGGCCTGTTAGCACGCTTTTGCCTCTGGCTTTCGATGGCTGATTAGTGTTCAATCCGGGTTAAGGGGCTGTTAGCATGGCTGTAGAAGCTAGTGCATGTTAGCGCGCTGTTAGCAGGCCCGTACTGTCGCAACGTACCGCCGACAGCGGAAATCGATTGAACGAAATACACAGACTGATTAACATGCAGGTTTCATGCAGTTAGTGACCGTTTAGAAGCAGCTTGGTTCACCAAGTAATGCTTAATGAAACAAATCGTTATGATTTTCAACACCGCTCGTGGCCGCTAAGCCGTTCGGAGCTGGCGTACTAAGATGGCGACTGTTTACGATGCGCGGTGTGACATCAAGCTGTTGATGATGTCGTAACGTCGGCGCGTCGTGACGTGATTCGCACACAGAGGGGTTTGAAGCAGGCAATGCCTCCTCTTCAAACTTTTCCACTCAACAACAATAAATTCTTAAACATGCTTGTTCTTTTTTACAAAATGGCGGACGCGGCGGTCCTGTGAAACAATACAGCACCTTTAAAACACAAGATGGTGGACACGGGGGTTTCCCTCCCTTTTCTCTCAAACAAGCTTTTGATCAGGACGTCTCCTGGTCAGGGAAGCAACCACTGGCAATCCTTTTCTGGAATACAGGCTCAGTGTAAAATCTCAGCTCACGCAAATCATGGCTGGACAGTCAGAGTACAACGTGTTGACTGACTCACAAGGTTTGTGACTGGTTAAGTAGCTAATTTAACTAGTCCCTTGAAGTAGAGAAGCTTGAATCTTCGACTGGACTGGGTTGCTTGACGCGAGGACGTTTTTTTATGAAACGTTTTTTTTCCTCTACTATGGAAACCACCTGGACAACTGAGAGCCTACACAGAAACATAGTCCCTTGAAGTCACAAATACAGTGATTACAATAATTACAATCTCACAATTTTGCAATATGTATCCGGGTGAGTAGTTTAAATCTGGAAACTTGCAGAATTTTAACTGTCACCGAGGCCTCACATTAAACATGAATTTCTCATGTGAAAATAACACCGCTTTCTTTTTTCCTCTTTTTTCTCTCTCATGCACACGCACACAGTTGAATAAGGACAGATTAAGTTGCTCTGTACGCTTCCAACTTAATTGACTGTCTTTTTATATGACTCACAGAGATTCAGACCTGATAAGTGCGCCTCACAAGGGGCACCAATATACTGTAGGAAAGAAGCCACAGGATGAATATAATAATGTGTTTGGAATATTGAAAATGATCACTTGTGGATAATTTTACCTCGAAAAGGGCACCACCAAGTTCTAAGTATAGGTACTTTTAATTTAAACATTCCTCAATTGATTAGTCTCAATTTAATTACTCAGTCTCAGTTTCTAAAGGGGTAAGCTCCACAGGTCAGATCCGACACCCTCTGTAAAACCATACAAAAATCACAGACAACTTCACACGTTTAAGATATTTATTTAACTCTGGCAGGAGTTAAGTAACAGGACATATCACAGTAAGCAATTTAATGATGACGACATTCAGTGAGCAATGATTATAATGACTTTCAGATAATTTGGTTTCCTAGCGGGAGTTTTAGGAGTAAGATTCATCCTAATTTAACAGGTAATATACTTTGGTATTTATTAACTTGAGAGAAGATTGATGATTTTGAATAGAGTTAAATAAAGTCACTCTGTTTATCTGTCAACATAGCCCGGTCTTACTTTGCGCAGTGCAGCGGGTCTCCGTGAGGTCCGATGCTGGACGCCGTCTGGTTCAGTCGACGCTCCATCCGCCACACAGCTTCATCAGGGACCTTGACAAAGAGGCTCTGCCGGTCCGACCCACTCGGTGTCGTCAGTGGCGGGGATCCTTTCTGTATTGTGCTGTGATTTTGCGGTGGCATTCAAGTCGCTGTTGAACGTCTCAGCTGACCTGGATGTTTTTCTCTGCAGCGCTCTGGAGTATGGCTTCTCAGAATAAAGGTTTGAGTGTCTTTATTCTCTATCAAAAATCAAAAATTTGTCTTTTGTCGTCGTCTTTTTGGAAGCGAATGGCGAAGAGAAAAAGAGAGAAAAGAGGACCGGTTCTTTATGGTAAGACGGGAGCTGATACATCTGGTTTGGGGTACTGATAAGGATTCACAGTTCCGTGAGGAATGCACTTTGGGGGGTCTTAAATCCTGATTAGTGGTGATGGTTTTACACAGATCTAAGCTGTGCCTGTCTTGGAGCGTCTCCTCTTTGACACCTGGAGATATACCAGGCCTTGCTGTATGGAGTTTATCTTTCTTTGAAGAAACTCAATGACCTACTTAATGCAAGCTTAAGATGTTGGTTGTTTGATCACAGCTTTCCGCTACAGCGGGTTTGATTCAGAGACTGAAATGTAAACTTCATCTTCACCAACAAAGCTATCACCTCCTACATATCCTGGAATCCAGAGAACTGTCAGGGCGAGACTAAAGGTGCACTGACACGAGCATGCCTGAGATTCTCGCAATAGCACGAACATTGTTGTGATGATCCTACCCGCTGTGTTCACAGTTGGACGCTGTTCTTTGTTCTACCTGCTGCCATGCCTCTGCGCTGGATGCTGCGTATATAAAATAATTATTTCGTGGTGGATTAATCTTTTTTTTTCTCTGCAAATTGGCTGTTGAAAACGGCTCTAATCATTTCCTGAATCGCAGAGGAGACTGCAGCCGGATCCGTTCGCGCTCGCGCCTAACAACCTGCAGAAAGCATTTTGAGCTGTCTAAAAAGGTAATTATTTGTCTTGTTTACATTGTCATGGCTTGAGAAAACAGTTGCATGTTCTTTCCTCTTGTCTGCAGCTGTTAAAGTATGTTTATAACAGATTTAACTTCTTGTTATAATCCTTCAGACGAGCTGCGCTCTGATGCAATCACCACTCGCTCTGATCACTGCTTGTTTACTCCACTTGACGAGCTGCACGTAGTGTTGGAGGTTGGAGATTAGATCACACCACATAGCACAACATTTGTGCGTGAAAGATTTTTTGAACATTTCAAAATTGTCTTTGCCCAATAGCACGTACCGGCGCCCCTCTGGCATCCTGTCTGCACCAGTTAAAGACGACTTTACTCTCCAGCACGACACATCACGAAACAGGTCTGATGTGTCGTGAAGTAAAGGCATGCTTGTGTCAATGCACCTCTAAGCTGCCTCAAGAAGAGACAGCTACTACTACATTGCTAGTACTACTACTGCTACGCTACTCCTACTTGCAAAAATGAAGAGGTAAAAGTTCAAAGGAAAAAGAAGAGAATAGAGAAGTATGACACCAAACTTATAGCACGCTTGCTGATGGTGATACAGCAGAAAACTGTCTCTCCCCTTAACTACTACGACTACTACTACTAAATAGCTCAATAGCCTATGTCACTCCTCATGTGAAGTATGTGTTCCACATTTATCACAGTTCTGCAGCACAAAAATGCCTCACCTCTTAATTACTACTACTACTACTACTACTATGACTGCTGCTATTGCTACTATTATTTGCAAAAATGAAAAGGTAAAAACTTCAAAGGAAAATGAAGAGAATATACAAATAGTGACTGGTTTATCAGGCAGCATAATGGAATGTCCACCCGAGGGATCAGTGTTGCCCAAGACCGAAGGCCGCGAGAAACAATGTTCCCGAGGGAACATTGTTTCCCGAGGCTATGTTCCCTCGGGACCATTGTTTCCAATGTTCCCGAGGGAACATGTGGCAATGTAGTCATACAATTTCTGATCCATATCAGTGGGCTTTTACCTTTCTCTTCTTTACTGGTGGAGCCAATGACGTTTGTTTTTGGAAGTTTTTATAGGCATTGCACAATTGCCATTTTACAGTCAACGTGGAGGCACACCAAGTCAAGTACATCCAGGACCGTGACATTGATCTTCTACTGATTAATTCAAAGTAATACTCAGCTTTGGAGGCTCCCTGAGTCCTGCACGCCACTAAACTGTAACATCCTATTAGAAAAGACATCCTGTGCACATGGTAATAAATCACATCACAGACGTTAAATGCTGGTCTTGACACATAAATCCTTTAGAACAGATCTTCCCATGAAAAGATAAATTATATTAGGAAATTGCACATACTCACATTTGTACATTTATCAAGGCACAGTTCTGACTGTGGTACCACTTGGTCTAATGAACTCAGAATGATCTGTCCTTGAATCAGACTTCTGCATCACATTGTGCTGACCTTTTAGTCCTCACTCTGATGTGATACAACCTGACAGAGTAATATCCTGTAGTATCACTCTGGTGATGTAGAAGGAGCAGCTGACTGGAACATAAGAACCAAGTGAAATGTAAAATTGGAAGGTCAGTGGTTAAGTCCATCTCTTTAAGAGAAACTGCCTCCCACTTCCTGTTTTTTTTTTTATTGCCATGTTTCTCCCAGGAGAAAGAAAAGTGCTCCTGTTCCCCCTCTTTCTTCGGTCATTACGACAGTGGTGTGTGTTTAGAGTGCTGCCGGTGATCACAGGCTTCCGCAGCCACATAAAAAGAAGGTCTCTCCACGCTGTCGTATGTGACCCCTTCCAAGGAGAAGATGTACTCAGACACTTTGACGACTCTCGAAAGTCACAATCACACCAGACGTCCACAGCGGCAGACATAGGTTTACATACACCTTGACTAAAAACATTCAAAACTCTATTTTGCCCAACTGCACATGTTCCGTTTCATCAAACAAGCACAGTTAGATCTCCAGGAGTGATGTTCCTCAGCAGCCATGTCAAAAACAATTCATTGTATCACAGTTCAATTAAATTTTCAAGGCACTTCACACAAGTAAGGTCTAATCTTACCAACCCCCAGAGCAAGCACACAGGCAACAGTGGTAAGGAAAAACTCTCTGAGGAAGAAACCTCAAGCAGACCAGACTCAAAGGGGTGACCCTTTGCTTGGGCCATGCTACTGACACAAATTACAAAACAATCAACTCTACAAATAACTATACTCAACTCTACTTTTATATAAAATAATAAATAAGAAGGCTGGGACCATAGAGACTCCGCATAATTGAGGAAAGAAGTCCAAATTGCCAGAACCCCGAGAGTACAAGTAAAGGTACCTTGACACTTACACGAATTTGATCTGGGCACTGGTACACAATCTGCTGTGCCAGAGGGTAAACTTGTTGTAAACCGTTGTAAACTGTGCACAGCTTTGTGCAAGTGCACAAAGAAAATTTTGAAAAGTTCAAAATCTCTGGCACGCATTAATTTTGTGAACTACATGTGAACATTGCATAAACAATTCAGTCAGTGTCAGTGTGAGTCATTGCGTCAGCCCATCACAGCGCAGCTCATCTGAACGATTACGATGAGATGTTAAATCTATAGTAAACATAATTTTACAGATACTCATAAGAAGGAATGAAAATGCATCTGTTTTATCAAGCTATTACAATATAAATGTTACAAATAATTACCTTTGAGATGATTCCAAATGTGTTTTCCATGTCATGAAGCGCACAAGAACTGCTGCAGCTGTAGAAAATTCTTCTGTAATTCCGGAGCGAATAGAGGTGGTTTCATCAGCCACGTTTTGATAGTAAATCATTAATCCACTACAAAATAATTATTTTCTTATTATTTCCAGCGTCCAGTGGCACAAAGCGCAGCATACAGTGGGTGGCACTGGCACGACCAATTGTGCTGCAGTGTGGGGATTAATGCGTGCAAGTGTCAATGTGCCTTAGTGCCACAAGTAATCATATAGATCACAATGAAGTCACCACAGATGTTACCACTGAGTTTTGAAATGTTAAGAAATACTAATAAATTGCAAACTATTACAAGTTGACCTTATGACTACCAGCCATGGCGCCCACTGTCGGTGTCTGTCTGTGCACGATGGTTGTAGTCTGTGACTTCTACCTCAGTTTGACTTGGATTGAACCTAACCTGACCTTCATGCTGCAAGCAAAGTAGATGTCCTAATTGAATTACCAAACATTATTGTTTAATAAAATGGCAATGTGCAGTAGGAGAAGTTTTTTTGCTAAGTCCTATGTAAATTGTGTCAAAGTTTCTCTTGCTGCTTCTGTCTGGAAATCCAGCACGTATTTTAACATAATGCATCTAAAGAACTTGCAGTGCTGTCTCTCCGGTGTCTGCATGAATATTGAAGCCATGTCTGAGCAGAATCTAAGAAGTCTCTGGAACGAGGATGCTTTGGTGTGCACACAGAATCTGCCGTGGGCGAGCTTTATCACAGCCCATTTTCCACCGAGGGATAGGATGAAGATGCTCTGTGTTAGAGTCTGTGTTCTCCCCAGCAGCTTTTTTCAAGCTGAAACTTTTCCTTCAGTGAGATCGTAATGTTTATCAGAGCCAAAATTAACAATGATTTCTGTCTTCTGCTTCTCTTTACATTGTGCCTTGCATAAGATGGTGTTGACGTCTGCATTTTATTATCTTCCAAAGTGTGGTTTGCACATGATATCCAAATAAAAGGACTTTTGCACAGTTATGTACAGTCATAATTTTACATTCCTTAATTGTTGTTGCATGAATGTCTTCAAAACCCTTGAAGGGATGTTTGCGGCACACCTGTCGATAATGTTCATGCTTAATGCCAGACAGACACAATGTCTCCCCAAAAAAGGCATTGCATGTGCATGTATTATCTTGTTATTGCTATATTTCAAGAAGCATTAGGTGTATGCATTATGTATGTAAGGGTTACTGTTATTTACTATGCTTTTTACTCTTTTAAATTCATTTTATTAGAAAACGGAGGGCGCCGCGGCCTCAACGGCTAGTGGCCGGAGATCACCTTAGTATTTCTTTTGTTCCTCTTGTTGCTTAATGCTGACAAATGATTCTGTTTTTCTCTCTGTTTGAGGTGTGGCTCCATCCAGGGATGGGTGTGGTGTCTGTTTTCTGAGGCCCTCCTGTCCTGCACACCAGCAACATCTCCTGTATATTCATTTTGTGAATTGTTTTGTAATTTGTGTCAATAGTATGGCACAAGCAGAGGGTCACCCCTTTGAGTCTGGTCTACTTGACGGTTCTTCCTCAGAGGGAGTTTTTCCTTACCACTGTCTCCGGTGTTCTTGCTCTGTGAGTTGGTAAGGTTAGATCTTACTTGTGTGACGTGCTATATAAATGAAATAAATTGAATTGAATTATATGATGATGATGTAGAAAATTACTTTTACCAGCCGGCAGTTTTGATCTAAATGTTCGAGAATATCACTTCAAACGGCTGGATGTGTAGAACACTTTTCGAATGGGTTGGGGGGGGCTAAATACAGGTGAACCTCGTTAACTTGCACAATTTGGGGTCCAAAAAATTGAACCGTGAGTTATCTGAAAGTGTAAGTTAATAAGATAAGATAAATATTTATTGTCCGTAAAACGAAAAATCAACTTACATAAACTGCCGAAGCCCCAAGACGTAAAAAACACATCGAACATTCATCATAAAACACTCAGCATAAATAATTTTAAAGCTATTGTGTGGTCTGCAACAACGTGTTCATTTGGTCTGGGGTTGACCAAAATGAGGTTGACCAAAAACCTACAGTAGTCTTTATACAGTAGGTCTAAATTTTGGGGTCCACAAATCGACCGTGAGTAAAGCCGCAACGTGAGTTACACATACACAAGTTAACGGCGGTTGATCTGTAAAGAGCAGCAGTTTCCACATTTTCAACTATGGTTTGAAGTGTGTGTGGCCTGAAACCGAAAAAGGCAATGCTGACAGAACACAACTTCACTGCTTCACTCAAATTTAAAGACGTCTGGATTTATATGCCCATTGTACTTATGTTTGCTTACGGATTCATTTTAAACATCCTCAAAGCTGTGTTACTCTTTGACTGTGCAGGTACATAGTAGATTTTGCAAAGTAAAATATACTCTGCCAGGATAACATTTGTCCCAGTCCAAATACAGTAAATACACGCTATTATAGCGTGAAATCAACTCTACCATCTTGTCAAATAAGTTTTTCTACTCCAATAAGAGTCCTTCACAGCATGATAGAGTTGATTTTACACTGTGATAGAAATGATTTAAACACTGTGATAGAGTATATTTAATTCTATTTGGACTGGGACCAAATGTTATCCTGGCAGAGTACATTTTATTCTCCAAACTTTATTGTGCACATATTCTCCTGCTGTGAGTCAAATTTGGCCATGAGACAGCTCATTTTAATCTTCTGTGACATTACGATGCCCTCCAAAAGTACTGGAACACTGGTATTTCACACTTTTTAATTTGTTTAAGCCATTTCAGACACAAAAAATACAATAAAAATAAAATAAACAATTTCTAAAACTATATTTCTTATACCCCCGTCACCCATGGCAACAATCACGCAGAACGGCCGTCAGAATAACAAATCGATTGCACATCCGAAAAGTGTTGGGTTTCAGTTCCAAAGTGCTCTGACAAGCCATCTATGAGAGTCCACATAGTTGTAATGTGAATGTGATGCACATGCTTCAAAACCCTCCGGGCGCCGTCAAGATGGGACACCAATTTACATATTCTGAAGGCGGCATAAACAGGATCCGAAATTATTTGAGCACATATGAGGGAACCTTGAGATGGATCGGGCATGGCAAAGCCTGTCGGCATGACCTGCGCATGCCACCCACGTATCCACTGTAATGTCCACCTCCACTACCCCCCCCCCCGGAGCGCAAAGGAACCATTAATTCATTCTGTGATGGCTGCACGAAATTAAAGTGAAGTGGGGGAGTCGGGGTGCTTATGGTTAGGGTGGGGGACGGAGTAGGATTACGTTATGGTTAACGTTAGGGTTGGGGGTAGGAGTAGTGTTTAGTAATAGTGAGTTTTTAAAAAAAAACCCTGTCAAGAAAATTTGACTCATTCGTCACGGTGCGCACACCACACACACACACACACAAAAAAGTGACCACTGGGCTGGCACTGAGCGATCATTTCCTCATGTCATCAGTTCTCTACACACACACACGCACATGAGGTCAATGAGCCTGGGAAAAAGAGGGACGAGCGAAGGAGTGATGAATGGGAGTGGGTGACTGCGCACGGCATGGACACATATGGCGTTGAGTCCGGTCCATATGTTGGTTGTTCTTTGATGTCCAGCCCAGGTCCTGTGCAAAGGCAGAACAAAGCGCTGCCTCCTACTCCGTCCGGTTTTTGCCATCCAGACATTTGGCCATTGGCCAGTCTTCAGCGCCTTTTATAGCTATCTGACAGCAGTCTGTCTTGTCTGCATACGCTTTGGATGCAATCTGACAGGTGTGCATGAGGCAGTCTGTCTGCTATTTGACACAGTTGACCACGCCTCTTTTCCTCCCGACTACATCCGGATTGTGACTAGTTTTGCCGCATCGGCCTGCTTCCTGCACATTCTGGCTATGTGTGACAGGAGCTTTAAACTCCAAATGAAAGCCAAATCTGTAAAACTTGATATAAATTAATTACAAATATAAAAGCCCAAGATGATGGGTTGCGTAAGTAATGGAACACTTTGGTTATAATACTGCCAGAGAATCAGTTGTATTGCCAGTTTTCTTCAGACAAATCAGGGGATGGACACATGAACATTTCCAAGCCACTGAATATGTCTTGGACTTATTATGTCAGTTATGAAGAAATACAAACAGTATGACACTCTGTGGTAAATCTGTGTAGAGTAGACAGTTCTCAAAAATGGAGTGACTGTGCAAGAAGGAGAAGAGTGAGGAAAGTCACCATTACACCCAGGACAACCCAGAAGAAGTTATAGGACTTCTCTGGCTGTGATTGGAGAAATGTGCATAGTACATGTTTTGCATTTCGTTTATCCCCAGTTATTACCAGCTTCATGATGAAGTGGTACAGAGAAGGATTTTATTAAAAAGAAGACCTGAAAGTTCAAAAGGTACATCTGAGATGCACGCATAGGTTTGATGTTTTGGTCAAAGAAGATCCTCCTCGATACCACCTCATCAAGAAGCTGTATAACTGGAGGATATAAAAGCAGGATCTATCAGAAAGATTAGAACATTACTGAGATTTTTTAATGTAAATCCTCTCTATTCCCTTGAAGTAATCTTAGAACCACTGTGAGGAAACAGTGCTGACAACTAAGCCACTGCACTGCCCAAAAGGGAATTAATAATAATAATAAATTCAAATCATTACATAAAACAGCTCATTTGCCAACGTGGGTATTCAGATTTTGAAAAATTTAAATAAAAAGTGATTCCTCAAACTATTTGATCAAAAAGTACATCTGATTTTATTAAATATTCATTTTTTGTTTGTTTTTGTTTGTTTGTTTGTTTTTTCACTGTAATGGGCTGTGACAAAAAGGGGTGGGGGGGATGACCACAATCAGTGTTACATTTTGAAATACACAATAAGAAATGATAAATGACCAATTTATGTTTCAAAGTAACAGGTTTTAAATGGCATTCCGACCTGATGTTTGTTACATTTTGAAAACTTAAGCCATAGATCATGTGGCTCACAGTCAGGTGTTTCACTTAAAAAATGCCTAATTGAAGATCCAGACAGCCAAACTGCATGGAGACTGATTAGTGTTTTCGATTTCTTTTGTCCTCAGGCCATAGTGAGCCTGGACTTCAGTTGCTGGGTGACACAAGCAGCCTGGCAGATGTTGCTTACAAGTACCATGAGGTAAGTTTGTATGTGGAAGGACACAAACAAACCTCTTCGAACTCTGCTTTTGATATAAAACATATTGATCTGCAAATAACGGGTTGCTCTGTGGGACATCCTGGGAGTTTGTAAGACCCCCAGTAGTTTGCTAAACATGTTAGCTGGCCTATACAGAAGTACTGCGAGTGCTGTCAGTACAGAGTGGGGAACAGAGACTCGACTTGTTCCCAGTTAATACTAGCACTTTCACGCGTTGGCACGAAGCAGCTCAGGACGCGCAAGCCAAAAAACACCTCCATCTTGGAAGTCTCACAGGACATGTTGGGGCATGTCCAGCTGTTACACAATTTCTCAGATACTCACTCAACTGAAAACCATCGAAAGCTGTCTGAATCTTCTGAATGGTTTCCTACACGGAGGTGTGTTTTTTTTTTTTTTTTGCCTGCGCATCCTGAGCTGCTGCGTGCCGACGCGCAAAATCCTCCGCACGTCTTCATTACAAAATCTACAGTGGAATGTGCCGCAAAAGTGCTATGTCCAGCTCTGTTGCCATTTCTGTGGTAGTCACATGATGTCCCGGATCAACACAGCATTCAATTTAGAAATGATCTGGTCGATCCAGCCTGTCGAATGGCCGCTCGGTGCGCTGCGTGCCCTCATCTGCTGTGGGCCATCTGTAAAAAGGTTTAACAGTCCATAATCCGCGTTGACGCCGACAGAATCTTCACCGATATCCACTGAATCTATCGAATGGTTTCCAACTGCCTGTCTCTAACAGTTTCTGAAAAAAATTTCATGGAGCAAAGCGGGCAGTCTCTCAGCAAGTTCTCAGACAAAAGAAATCCGACGGGAGGGGTGGACCAGTGCTCACTCAAAGCCTGCCCACAGGCGAATGACGCAACCGACAGGCGTGTGAAAAAACTCTCGCATGTGCACGAAGGTTCAAGCTTGGCTGATGCAATCACACATGATTCAAATCCATATAGTTTTTGAAAAAATAAAAAGGTCCGTTACTTTTTGGACAGACCTCGTATATATACACACACACACAACACACACACACACAGATACACAGTGAGGAAAATAAGTATTTGTACACCCTGCGGTTTTGCAATTTCTCCCACTTAGAAATCATGGAGGGGTCTGAAATTTTCATCTTAGCTGCATGTCTACTGTGAGAGACATAATCTACAAAAAAAATCTGGAAATCACATGTATGATTTTTTTAATAATTTGTTTGTATGTTACTGCTGCAAATAAGTACTTGACACCCTACCAACCAGCAAGAATTCTGGCTCACACAGAGCTGTTAATTTTTCTTTAAGAAGCCCTCTTATTCTGCACTCTTACCTGTATTAACTGCACCTGTTTGAACTTGTTACCTGTATAAACGACACCTGTTCACACACTCAGTCAATCACACTCCAACCTGTCCACCATAGCCAAGACCAAAGAGCTGTCTAAGGACACCAGGGACAAAACTGTAGACCTGCACAAGGCTGGGATGGACTACAGGACAACAGGCAAGCAGCTTAGTAGAAGACAACAACTGTTATGAATATTTTATTAGAAAGTGGAAGAAACACAAGATGACTGTCAATCTCCCTCGGTCTGGGATTCCATGTAAGATCTCACTTTGTGGGTAAGGCTGATTCTGAGAAAGCTCAGACCTACACAGGAGGACCTGGTCACTGACCTCAAGAGTCATGGTTTAAAATGCTGCAGGGAAGCAAGGTCCCCTGCTCAAGCCAGCACATGTCCAGGCTCGTTTGAAGTTCACCAGTGACCATATGGATGATCCAGAGGAGGCATGGGAGAAGGTCATGTGGTCAGATGAGACCAGAATAGAGCTTTTTGGAATCAACTCCACTTACCATGTTTAGAGGATGAGAACAACCCCAAGAAAACCATCCCAGCCGTGAAGCATGGGGGTGGAAACATCATATTCTGGGGGTGCTCTTCTGCAAAGGGGACAGGACGACTGCACTGTATTGAAGGGAGGATGGATGGGGTCATGTATTGCAAGATTTTGGCAAACAACCTCCTTCCCTCAGTAAGAGCATTGAAGATGGGCCATGGCTGGGTCTTCCAGCATGACAATGACCCCAAACACACAGCCAGGGCAACTAAGGAGGGGCTCTGTAAGAAGCATTTCAAGGTCCTGGAGTGGCCTGGCCAGTCTCCAGACCTGAACTCAATAGAAAATCTTTGGAGGGAGCCGAAACTCCAAACCTGAAAGATCTGGAGAAGATCTGTATGGAGGAATGGACCAAAATCCCTGCTGTAGTGTGTGAAAACCTGGTGAAAAACTACAGGAAACGTTGTCCTCTGTAATTGTAAACAAAGGCTACTGTACCAAATGTTAACATTGATTTTCACAGCAGTAACATACAAATAAATTCTTGAAAAAAATCATACATTGTGATTTCCAGATTTTTTATTTTTTTTTTTAGATTATGTCTCTCACAGTGGACATGCACCTAAGATGAAAATTTCAGACCCCTCCATGATTTCTAAGTGGGAGAACTTGCAAAATCGCAGGGTGTTCAAGTACTTATTTTCCTCACTGTATATACGGGTGATTCTTAGACTACGGGCACTTATTATGTCCTTTGATCATATTGTATGAAAAACAGAAAAAAGGGGAAATTTCACACTTTTATAGTTATCTTTACAATGAAAGTGTGTTAAGAAATTTGTTCTAGTAGTCTATTTTTCAGCATCATTATATGCAAATATTGCCGTTTTGTGCTTGTCCCACACCCAGACTTTTGATCTTCAGTGATAAAAATGAATGGTAAGAAACGTTTTTTGTAATGTTTTAAAATATCTCTGAATAAAATATCAGTAAAATAATCAAAACATAATTGGGGTATTCAATGTCATACAACTGTTGTGATTTTTTTAAACAAAATGTAGTTGTCTCACACTATTGCCGTAATTTTCACCACAACACTGTAATGTCCCTAAACAGTTTGTATGAAAGATTGTTTGGGTAGTTTCTATGGAGATAAACAGTGACATCAGAGCACATGTATATAGTGCCAAATCTTTATATTGTAAGGCAATGGTGTGGTGGAAATTACATTTACAAGGCCAGTAGTGCCCGTAGTTAAAGAATCACCCATACGAGTCTGTCAATAAAGTAAAGGACCTTTTTATTTTTTTTTAAACTATATGGATTTGATTCATATGTTTTCACGTCAGACAAGCTTGAACCCTCGTGCGCATGCGTGAGTTTTTCCACGCCTGTCGGTGACGTCATTCGCCTGTGAGCACGCCTTGTGGAAGTTGTGGTCCCGCCCCCTCATCGGATTTTCATTGTCTGGAAATGACGGAATGATTTGGACTTTTTTTCCATCAGAATTTTTTCAGAAGCTGTTAGAGACTGGCATCTGGAAATCATTTGAAAAATTTATGCAATAAGGACTGTTTACTACGGCTTTAAGGACGGCTTTAAGGATGGCTTTAAGGATGCTTGGCGTGCCACGCTCCGAGCTGCGACGACGAGGCAGAAAACGCCAGATCATTTCTAAGCTGATGGCTCTGTGGATACGAGACCGTCGTGTGCACTTTCTCTGGTTATCACAAGAGCTGGACATCAGCCATTTTCCGGCAGATTTCACTTTTAACAAGAGATTTTGTCATGGAAAGCCGCGCGGAGGCTTCGTGCGTAACGACCCGATTCGCTGTTTGAGCGAGACAAAGGAACACCTCCGTTTCGGCGTGTTATGGGACAAGTTGGGACATGCCTATCTCGGCTTTCAGTGCTTACCAGTCCAGTAAGTATCAGAGAAATTGTGGAGAGCTGGGCTTGTCCTATCTTGTCTCGCTCAAACAGCGCACGACAGTCTCGTATCCACAGAGCCATCAGCTCAGAAATGATCTGGCGTTTTCTGCCTCGTCGTCGCAGCTTGGAGTGCGGCGCCCCCAGCGTCCTTAAAGCCATCCTTAAAGCTGTAGTAACAGTCCTTATTCTCTGTGAAGCCCGTAAAATTTTCACCGAAAACCAGATAAATTTCTCAAATGGTTTCCAGGTGCCAGTCTCTAACAGCTTCTGAAAAAAATTCTGATGGAAAAAAGTCCAAATCATTCCGACATTTCCAGACAATGAAAATCCGACGAGGGGGCGGGACCACTCCTTCCACAAGGCGTGCTCACAGGCGAATGACATCACCGACAGGCGTGGAAAAACTCACGCATGCGCACAAGGGTTCAAGCTTGTCTGACGTAAAAACATATGAATCAAATCCATATAGTTTTTGAAAAAAAATAAAAAGGACCGTTACTTTATTGACAGACCTCATATATATATATATATATATATATATATATATATATATATATATATATATATATATATATATATATATACTCTCACAGACTGTTCTGTTTCTTTCACTAAATATTTTTCAAGCCAGAGGTTTTTGTCCCCTGAAGGCACTGCTCAAGTGGTTCTTTACAGTTTTTCTTTTTTCTTTTTTTTTTGCAACCAGATGTATGGCCAGGTTTTATTTTTTCAGTTCTCATGTGTATGAAAAAGCAAGCTCGCCTCAGGAGGAACAATGGTCGAGTCATAAGTCACCCTTTCAACCTTTACTGGCCCTGTTTACATGCACATAAAAATCCGGTTGCTATCTGATTATTGGCTGTTATCTGATTATTAAGTGGTCATGTAAATGGCAAAATCAGATATGCTTTATCCAATAACGACAGTGATCTGATTATGAGAAATCGGATTAACACACCTGGATTTCTCTCCAATACTCCGATTCCGTGTGTGTGTGTGTGTGTGTGTGTGTGTGTGTGTGTGTGTGTGTGTGTGTGTGTGTGTGTGTGTGTGTGTGTGTGTGTGTGTGTGTGTGTGTGTGTGTGTACACATGTGATCCATTAATCAGATTTATTTTGTTATTTTACATTTGTGCATGTGTTGCCGGTCTGCTCTGTGTCAGCCTGATCCTGTCAGATCTCAGAAGCTAAGCAGTGCAGGATCTGGTTAGTACTTGGATGGGAGACCTCTTCGGAACACCAGCGACTGTGTGTGGTTCTCCAGGTAAAACTGGAGTTTGTGTCAGGAAGGGCATCCGGTGTAAAACCTGTGCCAAATACCAATGCGGATCTGGCTGTATCCGCTGTGGCGACCCCGAACAATACGGGAGCAGCTGAATGGACAACAGCAACATATGCATTAAAGCACTTGTCACTCACATTTCCAGATGTACGGTGAGACGACCTGCTGTCTCATCGTGCCTTGTGACGTCCATCAGATCACAAAGTTCAGGGAGTCCGTTGTGTGTCCAAAACATTTACCAGGACCCACAAGCTTCAATGTCCCTGTGTGTTGTTTCAGCATTCTAAAGAGGAAATGTTTTGGTGATCTATGCGGTTTATACATAAATGTTAAAGTTGAGCAATTTCTTAAAAGCATGATGTCATATTTTGCATCAACTCCACAAACCTTCTCGCTGAGAGAGAGAGACAGACATACAGAGGGAGAGAGGGAGGAGACAGGAGAGATTGAGAGGGAGAGGGGGAGAGAGGAACAGAGAAAGAGACAGAGGGGGAGTCTTTTCTTGATAGCCTATGCTTTTCTTTTCAAGCGCTGACCTTTTAGTGCAGCAGATAACTGAAACAATCCTTCAAATGTTGATGTAAGCACCAAATTCGGCACAAAAACTCACAAAAATAAGAATGTGACAAAGGTCGATTTCAGTTTGTACAGGGGTCAGTGGTTAAAGTTGCTTCAATTTTGGTAAGAACTGGTGCAAATTTATTGGCTGAGTTACCGGAGGATGGAGGAACTGTCCATCTGGTCCATGAAGAGTCATTCCCAATTCATAAAACCACTAGAAAATCTGTTTTCAGGCATTTCTTGTCCCAATCTTGATGCTTCAACTCGTGAATCTTATTCAGTGGAGATTCTGTTTCTGCTTGTTTATGTCTGTTGAATTTCTGAACACTTGACACCTTTACCTTGGTCAGGTTGCAGTTCAGGAATGTGTTCAGGAATCATGAGTTCCTCGCAGCTTTATGTTTCATTTTTCTCAAGTCTCTTGCTGTTAATTTGCACTTTTTTTGCAATTCTGACTGCTCACAACAAAACATTTGTCTGGTACAGACAGACACCCTCTCTACTTTTAAGATTAGGCTTAAAACTTTCCTTTTTGCTAAAGCTTATAGTTAGGGCTGGATCAGGTGACCCTGAACCATCCCTTAGTTATGCTGCAATAGACGTAGACTGCTGGGGGGTTCCCATGATGCACTGTTTCTTTCTCTTTTTGCTCTGTATGCACCACTCTGCATTTAATCATTAGTGATCGATCTCTGCTCCCCTCCACAGCATGTCTTTTTCCTGGTTCTCTCCCTCAGCCCCAACCAGTCCCAGCAGAAGACTGCCCCTCCCTGAGCCTGGTTCTGCTGGAGGTTTCTTCCTGTTAAAAGGGAGTTTTTCCTTCCCACTGTAGCCAAGTGCTTGCTCACAGGGGGTCGTTTTGACCGTTGGGGTTTTACATAATTATTGTATGGCCTTGCCTTACAATATAAAGCGCCTTGGGGCAACTGTTTGTTGTGATTTGGCGCTATATAAAAAAAAATTGATTGATTGATTGATTGATTGATTGGTAGTCTTACTTCAGTACTTTATTTAAGAGTGTCTGAAGACTGAAAGGCATTTTACAATTTTTGAATGTTCATTTCATTTCATTTATTTGTTATTTGACAGGGACAATGCAGTCAGCATAGGTCAAGCAGTTTATAGCTTCAGCTAATTCACTATTCTTGTCCCTGGTTGGGCCTTTCTACAAATTACATGATTATATACGTTGTTTATTACCCTTAATATTTAAATATTAGTTATATATATGATGTCTTATCTTCTTATGTCTTATTATTTATTATTATATATACCTTTTTTCTTGAGCCGCTTGGGTGGATAGGGAGAGTTCCCATGGGATAAAAAACCTTTTCAACCTACCATCCCTGATTCTCAAGACCAGGCACCTAAATGGTTCTACTCTACTCTATTCTACTCTTCTATTTTACTCTTCCTTTTTAGATATTTAAATTACTTTAGTATACTAGCATAGTTCCACCTTAGAATTGGAATATAATATATAAGATATACCTTACTGAATTTTCATGATACATAATTCTACAGTTTACATAATTCATAATTCTATCATTTAAATAAATAACTATGTACATAATAAACAACCTTATTCACCATTTAATTCAATCATTAATCCACCTTCTCATATGTAATTCCACACTTACCAACAAACATCCATAATTTACAAAATCTAAAAACTGAATTTCTGTCAGTTAATACACTCACTTCTCCATTCAATCCTTCCTTGACTCAGTCTTTCACTCACAATTCTGTTTGCACATAGGAGCAACACTGGTGACTTTTAAGCCAAAACATGACCCTGGAGGCAAACATCCTCAACTCAGATTTGTTCTTGAGCTCAGGCGGCAATGAATTCCACAGCTTTATGCTTTTAAAAGAAAAGGCAGACTGACCAAAAGAAGTCCTACACTGTGGGATCTTACAATTCTTGTTTAAAGAACTTCTGGTGACTCTACTTCCTTGGTCACAGTGTCAACTCAATATATTTACTGACTAAATTCACGTGAGGTAATGAAGCTTACTAATGACCTGCAGACCTTGATAAAAAGGTTTAATCGCTGTAGGCCACATTACACAAATGCAAACATCTTGAAAGTGATTAAACCCAATAAACATTTAGGTTTATATGGTTTGAAGTTGTAAATCAGAATCAGAATCAAATTTATTGCCAGGTAAGTTCTCACATTCAAGGAATTTGATCTGGTGTCATTGGTGCATAACCAACAATAAGAAATGAAGGAGTCAAATAGACAAATGAGCAAAACTATGTTCACTGTCAAATAAATATAACATAGTGGAATGGGGCTGTGTAAGGCATGGATTATAGTGCACTGAGAAAATAAGCAGCTCATAACTTTTAATAGCGACATCAAAGCAAACCGCTATGAGAGCTACCGTGCAGTCCCCCAAAATATAATTTAATAGCCACCTCAACCAAGATTAGCCTGTTAGCTGATTTGGCTAAATGATAGGGGCATGTTCAAGTTTCTTTTGTCACACAACTGAGTGAAACACTCTCTCTCCATTTATGTGTCCATCATGACCTAGCCAGAGTCAACACTGCCAGCATGGCGCCGCCCAGACATGGGCTTCATATCTATAGAAAACCTGCAGGGATTGTCCAATGGCAAATACAGTCTATGGTGACTGCATGTACACTCACACTCACTCATCTTCAACCGCTTAGTTGAGGGTCATGGAGGGCTGGAGCCTATCCCAGCAGTCATAGAGTGTGAGGTGGGGTACACAAACACATTCACACCCGATGGCCTGGGCATGAAGCTGATGGTGGAGCAAAAGCGCCATAGTGTTGAAGCTTCACAGGACATGTTGTGACATGCCCACCTCTTCCACAATTTCTGGGATAGTCACACGACTGAAAAGCCACTGAAAGCCGTCTGAATCTTCCGAATGGTGGAAGAGGTGGGCATCATTTTTCGGAGTCCAGCATATCCTGTGAGACTTCAACACCGTGACGCTTTTGCTCCGCCATCAGCTTCATGCCAAAGCTATTGGCATGAATTTCGCTGCAACTCTTTTCATGGCCAAATCTTCTGTCACAGTGGAATGTGCCGAAAAAGTGCTGATGTCCACCTCTTTCGCAATTTCTCGGATAGTCACACGATGGTCCCACATCACCACAGCGTTCACTTTGGAAATGATCTGGTCATTTCAGCATGTTGATGGCTGCCCGGAGCGCGGCGCGCTCTCCACCGTTGTGCAGACATCTTTAAACCGGTTGTACCGCTCCTTAATCTGTGTGATGCCCATAGGATCGTCACCGAAAGCCGTCTGAATAATCCGAATGGTTTCCACCTGGCTGTCGCCCAGTTTCTGGCAAAATTTGATGCAGTCTCGCTCCAGTCGTTCCGCCATTTTCCTTGCAAAGAAAAAACGACGACAGACTCCACCCATCCTCACACAAAGGCTGCTTACCAGCAAATGGAGGTGATAGTCTAGTGGTTAAGGTGTTGGGCTTGAGTCCAGAAGATCATGGGTTCAAATCCCCACCTGACTGGAAAATCTCTAAGGGCCCTTGGGCAAGGCCTTTAATCCCTATTGCTCCCGGTGTGTAGTGAGCGCCTTGTATGGCAGCACCCTGACATCGGGGTGAATGTGAGGCATTACTGTAAAGCGCTTTGAGCATCTGATACAGATGGAAAAGCGCTATATAAATGCAGTCCATGTACCATTTCAAATGACGCAGTCGACAGGCGTGAAAAAACTCACGCATGCGCACGAAGGTTCAAGGTTGGCTCATGCAAGCACATGTGATTCAAATCCATCAGGTTTTTGAAAAAAATAAAAAGGTCGGATACTTTTCTAACAGACCTCATATTCCAGATTTAGTGGAAAACTGTCAATCCTATGTGGTTGCACTGTACGTGGGTAGTGCTCTCTTTGCACTGAAAACCATGGAGCATCTCTTAGGACAAGGAAAGTGCAAACAAAAAAATGGCTGCCTACTCATCCATGAGAGCGATGTCCTTCCTGTGGAGAACAGCAACATTCTTTTTTCCAGTGAAATGGACTGAGAAGCACTATGCAGCCTTGTCACCTTACATCTGCAGCTTTGATGATGAGATGGAGATGCATTTTGTTAGAGCGCTGCTCCACAGACAGGGGAAGCAGGGGGAGACAGAATGGCAGAGAGGCTATTTTGGGCTGACAGCGTTAAATCGTATTTGTATTTTCCCTCCTAGTATTTCTTCCCCTGTCTTGTGTTCAGGAAAAAGCCACTCTTTATCCTGAACGTGAGTCATTGGCATTCACAATGAGCACACCGTCTTCCATCAGAGCTGCTTTAAAATCTCTCCTTGCAGATGTACGTATGGTAGGGTGACCAAATGTCCCATTTTCCCAGGACGTGTCCTGTTTTCACGTCCTGTCCTGGCCGTCCTGGGGTTTTTTAGAAAGTGATGACAATGTCCTGGTTTTCATTATTTTGTCATTGGGCCATTAAATTGACTGGCATTCAGGGAGTTACTAATTGCTGGAACTATAGGTGGAATAGAACAGGAACGGGTAATTGGCAGAATGGATGACATTCGGCGGAATGGGTCATCTTTGCAAGTATTGATGAGATGGTCAAGTCTCACCATTAAAAAATAAAAAAAAATAAAAATATTACATTTCATTACATTATCTTGAGCTTGGTTAGCAATATATTGAGAGTAGGGGGCATAGTAAGGTGCAGTTCTGTCAGTCTGTCAATCAGTCAGTAGATTTTGGAGGAGTTTGATCAAAGGTCAACCATTGTAAGCTGGTATCCATGGGTGTTATAGCTTATATTTATTGCTTAATCTGCAGAGTACTCCTTTATTCATGGACAAGGCACCAGTGATGTTTATGGTACTTTGTAATTATTACTTCACACACCATTGCTTTATACAATATCATATTATGCAAATATAATGTAATACAGTGCTCTCCAAAAGTATTGAAACTGTTGTGTGGGCCGCCAGAAGAGGAGGTACTGCTGGCCCACCACCAGAGGGCGCCCTGCCTGAAGTGCGGGCTTCAGGCACGAGAGGGCGCTGCCGCCACGGACACAACCGGGAGTGACAGCTGTCACACATCGACTCATGACAGCTGTCACCCATCATTTCATCACTCCATAAAAGCCGGATGTCATCTCCACCTCGCTGCCGAGATATCATCTACCTGTGAAGGTAATTCTCTGTTAAACTGAAAACATTGACTAACAGTCTGAACTTCTTTGCAGCCGTTTTCCTGTAAGTGTTTCCTTATCTGTGGGATTGGCGTTTGGTGTGATCAGCGACGGCTTCGCTTCACCCCCCAACCAGATAAGTGGTTGACAGGAGCTGCACGTGTGTGTGATTAGAGGTGGAGGTGACTTTCCACCTTCTGACTGTTTTTGTTACTGGGTGTGTGCACACACCCACATCTCACTGTTTGTGCTCCTCGCCAGCAGTATCAGATCCGACAATCGGGGACGGTGATCACCTGGGAATTCGGGACTTGGCGGCTCCAGTATTCTCCGGGTTCTGTGGCGGTGGAAATTGTGTGGTTCCGGCTCTTATCAGGACAGACATCTTCTATCCTCGAGCCTGCCCACGCGTCACCTTGGTGTATTGACGGCTGTCAGATTCTGTGATTGTCTGTATCATCGTTGTGCACATTCACAACATTAAATTGTTACCTTTTGGCTCATCTATTGACCGTTCATTTGCGCCCCCTGTTGTGGGTCCGTGTCACTACACTTTCCCCAACAGGATATCTCGGCCAACGTCATGGATCCCGAGGGGCGTCAACCATCTGTTGGACAGCCAATGGAAGAGCAGGGTGCACAGGCGTCGGCTGGAGGCGTGATTGGTGAGTTGCAGCACATCCTCACCGCCTTAACCGCTCGGATGGACCTGATGACCAAGCAAAACATCATCCTTAATCGCAGGATGGAGGCTCTCACCGCGCAGGTGGAAGCGCGCGCTCAGGGCGCTGCTGCAGCTCCTCCTCCTGCTGACCCGGTGCCGAATAAAGACATTCCACTGGTCATTCAACAACCCCCCCCACCATTCCCTGAAGCATACATAAGCCCCCCAGAGCCGTACGGAGGTTGTGTGGAGACGTGCGCGGACTTTCTTATGCAGTGTTCGCTCGTCTTTGCACAACGTCCCGTGATGTACGCGTCTGACGCCAGTAGGTGGCTTACGTGATTAATTTGCTTCGAGGTAAGGCACGCGCTTGGGCTACAATGCTTTGGGAACAAAGTTCATGGCTCCTTGCCTCTTATACTGGGTTTGTGAGGGAGCTGAGAACTGTTTTTGATCACCCTAACAGAGGCGAAACCGTGTCTACCGTGCTGCTGTCAATGAGACAGGGGCGCCGGAACGCTGCTGAATATGCAGTCGACTTCCGCATCACGGCTGCGAGATCCGGCTGGAATATGACTGCGCTCCGCGCCGCCTTCATAAACGGACTGTCGTCGGTCCTGAAGGAGCACCTGGTGGCTAAGGAGGAACCGCGGGATTTGGCTGAGCTTATCGATTTGGTTATACGATTGGACAATCGGTTAGAAGAACGCCGACGGGAGCGAGGCGAAGGGTGTGGTCAGGCACAAGCCGTCCCTCTTCCTCCCGGGTCCGAAAGAGAGCCGTCTTCCCCACGCTCCACAGCCACAGCGCTCCGTGTGGCTACAGCTCCCCCTGCTGATGATGCTAGGGACACGAGCAGGGCCACATTCAGACAGAGGAGGCTGATCCGCGGGGAGTGCTTTGTCTGCGGCTCGAGTGAGCATCAGCAGAGAGTCTGCCCCAAACGGTCAAAACACAAACGCCCGCCCTTAGAGACTGGGCTGAGGGGGGGTCAAAACATTCACGTGGGTCATACACATCTTTCAACACGACTCCCAGCACTGGTGGACACGGGGTCAGAAGGGAATCTGCTGGATAGCAGATGGGCAAGGGAGGTAGGGCTCCCTCTGGTGGCACTTTCTTCGCCAGTGAAGGTGCGAACACTAGATGGCACTCTTCTCCCTTTTATCACACACAAGACACTACCTGTAACCCTGGTAGTGTCTGGGAATCACCGGGAGGAGATTGAGTTTTTTGTAACTCCTTCTACCTCCCGCGTGATTTTGGGCTTCCCATGGATGATTAAACACAATCCCCGGATTGATTGGCCGTCTGGGGTTGTGGCTCAGTGGAGCGAAACCTGCCACCGGAATTGTTTAGGATCCTCGGTTCCTCCCGGTGTAAACGCTAATGAGGAGGTTAAAGTCCCTCCCAATCTGACGGCGGTGCCGGTTGAGTACCACGATCTTGCTGATGTCTTCAGCAAGGATCTGGCGCTCACCCTTCCCCCGCACCGTCCGTACGATTGTGCCATTGATTTGGTCCCGGGCGTTGAGTTCCCATCCAGCAGGCTGTACAATCTCTCACGTCCCGAGCGCAAATCAATGGAGACCTACATCCGGGACTCATTAGCTACCGGGTTGATCCGGAATTCCACCTCCCCAATGGGTGCAGGTTTCTTTTTTGTGGGCAAGAAAGATGGCGGACTCCGTCCATGCATTGATTACAGGGGGCTGAACGACATAACGGTTCGTAATCGATACCCTTTACCCCTGTTGGATTCAGTGTTCACGCCCCTGCATGGAGCCCAAATTTTCACCAAACTGGACCTCAGGAATGCGTACCACCTGGTTCGGATCTGGAAGGGAGACGAATGGAAGAAGGCATTCAACACCCCATTAGGTCATTTTGAGTACCTGGTCATGCCGTTCGGCCTCACTAACGCCCCCGCGACGTTCCAAGCTTTGGTTAATGACGTCTTGCGGGACTTCCTGCACCGATTCGTCTTTGTATATCTGGATGACATACTCATCTTTTCCCCGGACCCTGAGACTCATGTCCAGCATGTACGTCAGGTCCTGCAGCGGTTGTTGGAGAACCGGCTGTTTGTGAAGGGTGAGAAGTGTGAGTTTCACCGCATCTCTTTGTCCTTCCTGGGGTTCATCATCTCCTCCAACTCCGTCGCCCCTGATTCGGCCAAGGTTGCGGCGGTGAGAGATTGGCCTCAACCAACAAGCTGTAGGAAGCTGCAACAGTTCCTCGGCTTCGCAAATTTCTACAGGAGGTTCATTAAGGGCTACTGTCAGGTAGTTAGCCCCCTGACAGCCCTGACCTCTCCAAAAGTCCCCTTCACCTGGTCGGATCGGTGCGAAGCCGCGTTCAAGGAGTTGAAACGCCGGTTCTCGTCTGCACCAGTTCTGGTGCAGCCCGACCCTAGCCGCCAGTTCGTGGTTGAAGTGGACGCCTCTGACTCAGGGATAGGAGCCGTGCTATCCCAGAGCAGAGAGACCGATAAGGTTCTTCACCCGTGTGCCTACTTTTCTCGCAGGTTGACCCCAGCTGAACGGAACTATGACGTCGGCAATCGAGAACTTCTTGCGGTGAAAGAGGCTCTTGAGGAGTGGAGACACCTGTTGGAGGGAGCGTCTGTGC
The DNA here is from genome assembly GCF_902500255.1 of Thalassophryne amazonica. Classification (NCBI taxonomy): domain Eukaryota; kingdom Metazoa; phylum Chordata; class Actinopteri; order Batrachoidiformes; family Batrachoididae; genus Thalassophryne; species Thalassophryne amazonica. The sequence continues at coordinate 72,070,082 of NC_047114.1, forward strand.
CATTCACGGTTTTCACTGACCATCGGAACCTGGAGTATATCAGGACCGCCAAGCGGCTGAACCCCAGGCAAGCCCGCTGGTCACTGTTCTTCGGGCGTTTTGACTTCCGGATCACCTACCGCCCCGGGACCAAGAACCAGAGATCGGATGCCTTGTCCCGGGTGCATGAAGATGAGGCCAAGACTGAGCTGTCGGATCCACCGGAGCCCATCATTCCGGAGTCCACTATCGTGGCCACCCTCACCTGGGGCATGGAGAAGACCATCCGGGAGGCCCTGGCATGGAGCCCGGACCCCGGAACTGGACCAAAGAACCGTTTATACGTCCCACCAGAGGCCAGAGCTGCAGTCTTGGACTTCTGTCACGGGTCCAAGCTCTCCTGTCATCCAGGGGTGCGTAGGCCCGTGGCAGTTGTCCGGCAGCGCTTCTGGTGGGCGTCCATGGAGGCCGACGTTCGGGAGTATGTCCAGGCCTGCTCCACCTGTGCCAGGGGCAAGGCCGACCACTCCAAAACACAAGGACTTCTGCAACCGCTTCCGGTGCCTCGTCGCCCCTGGTCTCACATTGGCCTGGACTTTGTCACGGGCCTCCCGCCGTCCCAGGGCATGATGACCATCTTCACGATAGTGGACCGTTTCTCCAAGGCGGCCCACTTCGTGGCCCTCCCGAAGCTCCCTACGGCCCAGGAGACAGGAGCAGACCTCCTGGTCCACCACGTCGTACGTCTGCATGGGATACCAACTGACATTGTCTCGGACCGTGGTCCTCAGTTCTCCTCACAGGTTTGGAGGAGTTTCTGCAGAGAACTGGGGGCCAACGTGAGCCTCTCGTCCGGGTATCACCCTCAGACGAATGGACAGGCAGAGCGGGCCAACCAAGAACTTGAACAGGCCCTCCGCTGTGTTACATCTGCGCACCCGTCGGCCTGGAGTCACCGTCTGGCCTGGATCGAGTACGCCCATAACAGCCAAGTGTCCTCTGCCACCGGCCTCTCCCCATTTGAGGTGTGTCTGGGGTACCAGCCCCCATTGTTCCCCGTGGTGGAGGGAGAGGTCGGTGTGCCCTCGGTCCAGGCCCACCTGCGAAGATGCCGTCGGGTGTGGCGCACCGCCCGTTCTGCCTTGTTGAAGGCCCGGACGAGGGCTAAGGCCCATGCAGACCACCGGCGTTCCCCGGCCCCTGCTTACCAGCCCGGGCAGGAGGTGTGGCTTTCAACGAAGGACATCCCCCTCCAAGTGGACTCACCCAAACTCAAGGACAGGTATATTGGTCCATTCAAGATCCTCAAAGTCCTCAGTCCGGCCGCAGTGAAGCTCCAGCTCCCAGCTTCACTGCGGGTCCACCCGGTTTTTCATGTTTCCCGGATCAAGCCACACCACACCTCACCCCTCTGTGCTCCCGGACCGGCGCCGCCTCCTGCCCGGATCATCGATGGGGAGCCTGCATGGACGGTTCGCAGGCTCCTGGACATCCGTCGGAAGGGCTGGGGGTTTCAGTATCTGGTGGACTGGGAGGGTATGGACCTGAAGAACGCTCCTGGGTGAAGAGGAGAGAAGATATGGGAGCAATTACAGCATCTCGCAAACCAAATTAAACAAACAGATGCCCACGTTACGGAGCTCACAGCGCAAGCCGTTCCGCTTCCTGCTGCTCCAGCTGTGGCACCATCGATACCGATGCAGATAACTCCGTCACCCAGAGAGTCGGCTTCCGAACCAATTATTTGTCATCCGGAACCTTATGTGGGAAACGTTGAAGCCTGTGCTCCGTTTTTGATGCAATGTTCTCTGGTTTTTGCTCAGCGACCGGCTTCCTTCTCTTCTGATGGTAGCCGTGTCTCATATGTGACAAATTTGCTTCGAGGTGACGCCTTAGCTTGGGTCACTGCGTTGTGGAGCAGTAACTCTCCATTGTTAGGATCCTTTAAGGATTTCTCCCAGGAGTTCCGATTGGTTTTTGACCATCCGGTGAAAACAAATACCGTTGCCCAACGGTTGCTGAATCTCAGACAGGGTGTTGGGAAAGTGTAGGAACACAGACCCACAACAGGGGGCGCAAATGAACGGACAATGGAGGAAGTCAAATAACAACACTTTACTGTTGTGAATAAGCACAACAAACACAACGGATCACAACAATAGACAAAGAAGTCAATTCTCAAGAATGTGTCACGTGGGCAGGCTCGAAGATAAGAGACGTCTGTCCAAAGCAGAACCGGAACCACACGATTTCCTCCGCCACCGAACCCCGGGAATACTGGAGCCGCCAAGTCCCGAACTCCCAGGTGGCCACTGCCTCCGCGTGTCGGATCTGGTACTGCTGGTGAGGAACAAAAACAGTTAAATGTGGGTGCGTTTGCACCCAGCAATCCGTATGGTGGGAAAACCACCTCCACCTCTCGTTGGCAGAATGTCTGCTATTCAACGCACAAAAGTAATAAAGGATTACTGTCAAAAAGACAACACAGTCAGCTGAGTACGTTACCTTCTAGGTAGAGCGATATCTCGGCAAAGAGGTGGAGATGTCGTCCTGCTGATATACCCCTGCTGATCAGATGATTGGTGACAGCTGTCGTAGGCGATAAGTGACAGCTGTCACCCCGGCTGCTCCTGTGAGGCGGCAGCGCCCTCTGGTGCCTGGAGCCCGCACTCCAGACAGGGCGCCCTCTGGTGGTGGTGGGCCAGCAGTACCTCCTCTTCAGCGGCCCACACAACACAGGGGAGGCGCAGTGCGGCGGATTATTCCGTTGATTTCCGAATTTTTTCTGCTCTGTCCGGTTGGAATGCCGCAGCTTTGAGAGGAGTGTTTGTGGATGGTTTGAATGATTTATTAAAAGACGAGCTAGCAGTCCGTGACGAACCAAAATATTTAGATGAGCTAATATCTTTGGTTATTCGTCTAGATGATCGGATAAAGGAGCGTGGACGCGAGAGAGGGCGGACATCTGAGCGGGTCTTTCCGTCTCGGGGCTTTCCCCGACACAGATCAGGGCCGCCTCTTCTTCGCCCCACTGAGACTCCTCCAACGGGACCTCTGGCTCCTCTTGCAGATGAGCCCATGTAACGGTCCTGCAGTTTGGGGGAGTCCACTTTGAGGGGAATGTCCTTTGTGGACAACCACACCTCCTGCCCTGGCCGATACGCAGGGGCCGGGGTCTGCCGACGGTCCTGCATGGGCTTTGCCCTCGTCCGGGCCTTTAGCAAAGCAGAACGGGCGGCGCGCTACACCCGACGGCACTTCCGCAGGTGGGCCTGGACCGAGGGCACACCGGCCTCTCCCTCAACCACCGGAAACAACGGGGGCTGATACCCAGACACACCTCAAAAGGGGAGAGGCCGGTGGCTGAAGACACCTGGCTGTTATGGGCATACTCGATCCAGGCCAAATGGGTACTCCAGGCCGCCGGTGTGCGCGGCCGTCACGCAGCGCAAGGCCTGTTCCACCTCCTGATTTACCTGTTTCTGCTTGCCCGTTGGTCTGAGGATGATATCCGGACGAGAGACTCACCGTGGCCCCCAGTTCCCGGCAGAAGCTCCTCCAGACTTGCGAGGAGAACTGGGGACCGCGATCGGAGACGATGTCTGTTGGAATCCCATGCAGCCGGACGACGTGGTGGACCAGGAGGTCCGCTGTCTCCTGGGCAGTCGGGAGCTTCGGGAGGGCCACGAAGTGGGCCGCCTTGGAGAATCGGTCCACTATCGTGAGGATGGTGGTGTTGCCCTGGGACGGCGGGAGGCCCGTGACAAAATCCAGGCCGATGTGGGACCAGGGGCGATGAGGCACAGGCAGCGGCTGGAGCAGTCCCGATGCCCTGCGGTGGTCAGCCTTGCCCCTGGCGCAGGTGGTGCAGGCCTGGATATAATCCCGGATGTCGGCCTCCAGGGACGCCCACCAGAAGGGCTGCCGGACAGCTGCCACGGTCCTACGCACCCCTGGATGACAGGAGAACTTGGAGCCGTGACAGAAGTCCAGGACTGCAGCCCTGGCCTCTGGTGGGACATAAAGTCTGTTCTTCGGCCCAGTTCCGGGATCCGGGCTCCGTGCCAGGGCCTCCCGGATGGTTTTCTCTACGTCCCAGGTGAGGGTGGCCACGATAGCGGACTCCGGGATGATAGGTTCCGCTGGATCCGACAACTCCGTTTTGACTTCGTCTTCATGCACCCGGGACAAGGCATCCGATCTCTGGTTTTTGGTCCCGGGATGGTAGGTGATCCGGAAGTCAAAACGGCCAAAGAACAGTGACCAGCGGGCTTGCCTGGGGTTCAGCCACTTGGCGGTCCTGATATACTCCAGGTTCCGGTGGTCAGTGAAAACCGTGAATGGCACGGACGTTCCCTCCAACAGATGTCTCCACTCTTCAAGAGCCTCTTTCACCGCAAGGAGTTCTCGATTGCCGACGTCATAGTTCCGTTCGGCCGGGGTCAACCTGCGGGAAAAATAGGCACACGGGTGAAGGACCTTATCGGCCTTTCCGCTCTGAGATAGCACGGCTCCTATCCCTGAGTCCGAGGCGTCCACTTCAACCACAAACTGGCGACTAGGATCGGGCTGCACCAGAACAGGTGCAGACGAGAAGCGCCGTTTCAACTCCTTGAACGCGGCATCGCACCGATCCGACCAGGTGAAGGGAACTTTTGGAGAGGTCAGGGCTGTCAGGGGGCTAACTACCTGACTGTAGCCCTTAATGAACCTCCTGTAGAAATTCGCAAAGCCGAGGAACTGTTGCAGCTTCCTACGGCTGGTGGGTTGGGGCCAGTCTCTCACCGCCGCAACCTTGGCCGGATCAGGAGCGACGGAGTTGGGGGAGATGATAAACCCCAGGAAGGACAAGAGGTGCGGTGAAACTCACACTTCTTGCCCTTCACAAACAGCCGGTTCTCCAACAACCGCTGCAGGACCTGACGTACATGCCGGACATGAGTCTCAGGATCCGGAGAAAAGATGAGTATATCGTCTACATATACGAAGACGAATCGGTGCAGGAAATCCCGCAAGACATCATTAACTAATGCTTGGAACGTCGCGGGGGAGTTTGTGAGGCCGAACAGCATGACCAGGTACTCAAAGTGACCTAAGGGGGTGTTAAATGCCGTCTTCCACTCGTCTCCCTTCCGGATCCGAACCAGGTGATACGCATTTCTAAGATCTAGCTTAGTGAATATCTGGGCTCCATGCAGGGGCGTGAACACTGAATCCAACAAGGGCAACGGGTATCGATTACGAACCGTGATTTCGTTCAGCCCCCTATAATCAATGCATGGACGAAGTCCGCCGTCTTTTTTACCCACAAAAAAGAAACCTGCACCCATCGGGGAGGTGGAATTCCGGATTAACCCGGCGGCTAAAGAGTCCCGGATGTAGGTCTCCATTGATTCGCGCTCAGGTCGTGAGAGGTTGTACAGCCTGCTGGACGGGAACTCAACGCCTGGAACCAAATCAATGGCACAATCGTACGGACGGTGGGGGGGAAGGGTGAGCGCCAGATCCTTACTGAACACATCCACAAGGTCATGGTACTCCACCGGCACCGTCCCAAGATTGGGCGGGACTCTGACCTCCTCCTTAGCCTGGGAACCGGGAGGAACCGAGGAACCTAAACATACCCAATGGCAGGTCTCGCTCCACTGAACCACTACCCCGGACGGCCAATCGATCCGGGGATTGTGTTTTAACATCCAAGGGAACCCGAGAATCACACGGGAGGTGGCAGGAGTCACAAAAAACTCGATCTCCTCCCGGTGGTTTCCTGACACCACCAGAGTTACTGGTGGTGTCTTATGTGTGATTAGAGGGAGTAGGGAGCCATCTAGTGCCCGCACCTGCACAGGCGAGGTAAGCGCCACCAGAGGGAGCCCTGCCTCCCTGGCCCATCTGCTGTCTAGCAGATTCCCTTCAGAGCCCGTGTCCACCAGTGCTGGGGCCTTCAGGGTTAAATCCTCATAAAGGATTGTCACTGGGAGTCGTGTGGCAATATGGGTATGTCCCACGTGAATGTTTTGGCCCACCCCTAACCCAGTTTCTAGGGGCGGGCGTTGGTGTTTTAACCGCTCAGGGCAGTCCCTCACTTGATGCTCTATTGAGCCACAAACAAAGCACGCTCCGCGGACCAGCCTCCTCTGTCTATCTGGTGGCCTTAATGTGGCCCTGCTTGTGTCCATAGCTTCATCAGCAGGGGGAGCTGTAACCACAACGGAGCGTAGAGGCCGTGGAGCGTGGGAGGGCGGAACTCGGTCGGAACCGGAAGGGAGAGGGACGGCGCGTGCCCGGCCACGCCCTTCGTCTCGTTCCCGACGGCGTTCTTCTAACCGATTGTCTAATCGTATAACGAGATCAATAAGCCCGTCTAAATCCCGCGGTTCGTCCTTGGCCACCAGGTGCTCCTTCAGGACCAACGACAGTCCGTTTACGAAGGCGGCACGGAGGGCAGTGCTATTCCAGCCGGACCTCGCAGCCGCGATGCGGAAGTCGACTGCATAAGCAGCTGCGCTCCGGCGCCCCTGTCTTATTGACAGCAGCACGGCTGAAGCGGTCTCTCCTCTATTTGGGTGATCGAACACTGTTCTGAACTCCCTCACAAACCCATCATATGTCAGAAGGAGCCGTGAATTTTGCTCCCAGAGCGCTGTAGCCCAAGCACGTGCCTTGACGCGAAGCAGATTAATTACATAAGCTATCTTACTAGCATCAGTCGCGTACATGACGGGACGTTGTGCGAAGACGAGCGAACACTGCATAAGAAAGTCCGCGCATGTCTCCACACAACCCCCGTACGGCTCTGGAGGGCTTATGTATGCTTCAGTGGCAAGGTGGGAGGGGTCGTTGAACGACCTGTGGAACGTCACTGTTGCGCACAGTGATCGACAGGAGGGGGAGCCGCAGCAGCGCCCTGAGGGCGCGCTTCCACCTGCGCGGCGAGAGCCTCCACCCTGCGGTTAAGGAGGGACGTCTGCTCGGTCATTAGATCCAGCTGAGCCGTATAAAGCGGTGAGGAATTCGCTGGCAACTCACCGATCATTCCTCCTGCAGACGCCTGTGCGCCCTGCTCTTCCATTGGCCGTTCAACAGCCGGTTGACGCCCCTCGGGGTCCATGACGTTGGCCAAGATATCCTGTTGGGAAAGTGTAGGAACATGGACCCACAACAGGGGGCGCAAATGAACGACAATGGAGGAAGTCAAATAACAACACTTACTGTTGTGAATAAGCACAACAAACACAACGGATCACAACAATAGAAAAAGAAGTCAATTCTCAAGAATGTGTCACTTGGGCAGGCTTGAAGATAAGAGACGTCTGTCCAAAGCAGAACCGTAACCACACGATTTCCTCCGCCACCGAACCCCGGGAATACTGGAGCCGCCAAGTCCCGAACTCCCAGGTGGCCACTGCCTCTGCGTGTCGGATCTGGTACTGCTGGCGAGGAACAAAAACAGTTAAATGTGGGTGCGTTTGCACCCAGCAATCCGTATAGCGGGAAAACCACCTCCACCTCTCGTTGGCAGAATGTCTGCTATTCAACGCACAAAAGTAATAAAGGATTACTGTCAAAAAGACAACACAATCAGCTGAGTACGTTACCTTCTAGGTAGAGCGATATCTCGGCAAAGAGGTGGAGATGTCGTCCTGCTGATATACCCCTGCTGATCAGATGATTGGTGACAGCTGTCGTAGGCGATAAGTGACAGCTGTCACCCGGCTGCTCCTGTGAGGGCGGCAGCGCCCTCTGGTGCCTGGAGCCCGCACTCCAGACAGGGCGCCCTCTGGTGGTGGTGGGCCAGCAGTACCTCCTCTTCAGCGGCCCACACAACACAGGGGAGGCGCAGTGCGGCGGATTAATTCCGTGATTTCCGAATTTTTTCTGCTCAGTCCGGTTGGAATGCCGCAGCTTTGAGAGGAGTGTTTGTGGATGGTTTGAACGATTTATTAAAAGACGAGCTAGCAGTCCGTGACGAACCAAAATATTTAGATGAGCTAATATCTTTGTTATTCGTCTAGATGATCGGATAAAGGAGCGTGGACGCGAGAGAGGGCGGACATCTGAGCGGGTCGTTCCGTCTCGGGCTTTCCCCGACACAGATCAGGGCCGCCTCTTCTTCGCCCCACTGAGACTCCTCCAACGGGACCTCTGGCTCCTCTTGCAGATGAGCCCATGCAGCTCGAACGAGCTGAAACAGCCATATCGCCCCGGTCACATAAGCGTCAGAAAGATAACGATCACGTATCTCCAGGTGTTTTTGGACAGGCATAATATATATATAAAAAATAAAATAAAAAAAAAGGGGGCAGACCTCTGGTATTTAGTTATTTGGTCTGTTTTTGTTTTCATGTAGGGGTTATAAAATGTTTAGGAATTAGAGGCTGTTCTGGTTGGGTGAACGACTGGCAGTTCGGAGCTCGGCTGGACTCAGGTAATCGTATGTCTTCATTATTTGAACTTAGGTAATTTTTGTTTGTGGATTGGGTTGTTTTGTTTTGTTGTTTTTTATTTCCCTGTTTCCCTAACCCAACCTCACGTGCTCTAAGACCGTTTGTCTTTTGGGTTGTGGGGTGGTGCAGGTTGGTTACGCTGAGCGTTTCTCAGAAACCTCTGCGGCCTAGGGGGGGGTTGTCAGGGGCGTTTTTTGGGTTTGGTTGATACCCGGTTCCACTCCAACTCCGGTGGGCCTTTGACCATTCGTGAGTGGCATTACCGGGGTGTAGTGCAGCGGGAACGTACCTCAGTTGGAGTGGTGGGCCGATCTGTGCCGTTCGCCATTTCGGTAGTTCCACCTCTCCCGATAGGCTGGTGGTATGGTCGGTTTAGGGGCACCGGACGTATTTCCAGTTTTCCGCTGTGCTCAGGGATAGGACTGGGTAGTTTATCCTGTGTCCTTCCCCGGCTTGGTAGTTTTGTGCCGTTCGCCGGAATTGTACTGACGATAGGCTCTGGGAATAATCTGGGGTCTTTGGGGTGCTGGGGAGGGTAACAGGGTTTCCGGTTGTTTTATTTGCCCCCGGGGTGGTTTAATGGAGTCCGCCGGGGGTTGGATTTTTGTGTTTTTTGTGTTTCCTTCCAGGTTCCACCTCCAGGGTTGATGGGACGGTCCTCTGGGGGGGAATTGATTTGTGGGGGCCGACTAGCCAGTGTGGCCGGGTCTGGGGTTCCTGGGTTGTGGGGAGGGTGCCTCCTGGGGTTGATGGTACGGTCCTCTGGGGGGCGCTGTTGCTCCATGTATACCTGGGGACCTCTGTGGGATTCCGGCTTTGGTTATTACTCCGGAACTGGTGGTAAAGGTCTTCTTGGGGGTGTTGAGCTCTGCACGTCGTCTGGAGGGGGGCTGTTTGTTATTTTTCTTTGTGAAATTGTGTTTTGTATTGTGTTGTTGGGGCTATGTTGGGTTATTGGATTTGGAAGTTTTTCTTTTCTTCCTAGGGTTGGATGGGACGGTCCCCTGGGGAGGGTTTGGGTGGGTTTTGTATTTTTCTTGTATGTTAGGTTGTACTTGGGACTCTTTTGGGGTTTTGTTGATGCCAGCCGGCCTTCCAGCCGCGGTGCCCTGTTCTGCTGTCTGCTGTGGACTTCGGGGGCGTTACACCGTCTGCTTCCTGTTGTGGACCCCGGAGGGAGGTGCTGTTCTCGGGCCTGGTCTGTTCGGTCGCCGGGAGGCTTCCCATTGATGGGGGGGGTACTGTTGTGTGTTGGGGGTTTGGCTGGACATTTTGGTGTTGTTTTCTTTTCTTTGCTCTCCAGGTGGTATGCAAACTGTTTTTTTCTGTGGAGAAGGTGCTGGCAGAAGAGTCCTTCACCCTCATCAGAACTATGACTGCATCTGTGGAGGATGTTCACGTGCAGGCCTAACAACTTGCAGCACCTGTGGATGATGCTCACGTGCAGACTTAAAGACTTTCAGCTGAAGCAGATAATGAGATGGCGTTCTGCATTTAAGCCATGAGTGATTTGAGCAGCATTGCCGGGAACTTGACCTTGTGACGTTCGGTTGTGAGACGCTGAGGACCGCGCCAGGGTTTGACACATCGTGCCTGTGAAGGAGGACGGGTGAGGGACACATGCTGTCAGCACACATCAGAGGTGATTATCGTCTGAATAATCGTTAATAGTAATTGGCGTTTGTTACGCAGTATATTTGAACATTGATGAGAATTGTGCAGTTTGCTTCTCACTGCCATGGCGTACGGATTGATGATCCTCCACCTGTTGTGAGAAGCTGCTCATTTACATAAGGCTTAAATTCAGACCTGAATGTGTTGCTGATAGTGTGTGCCTCTGAAGGATATTTGTTGTAGCTCCGTTGACTTACCTCACCTTTTCCGTCCTTCACAGAGTCAGTTTGTCGTATCCACCTGAGGGGTGTTCGGTGGTGAATCTGAGTCCAGAAGTGCCGGGCTTTGATCCATTTGGGCGCTGGAGAGCACGCCGTCCTTCACCTTGCCAAGACAGCTGACTATTTATGTTGTACACGAATTATTGCACATGAGGGGGAATAAATTTGTTTCTTGGAACCGCTTTCTGGTTATTTAGCGCTGGGCCATTGTCAGATGCTGGTTCGGTTCTCTGACCTGCGTCAGCACATAACACTTAAAAACCCTAGGAACTACAAGTAAGCCTGCAGTCTGAGAGCAAAGCGCTCTATTGGGGTGATATGGTAATATGAGGTCCCTAAGATAAGATGGGACCTGATTATTCAAAACCTTATAAGTAAGAAGAAGAATTTTAAATTCTATTCTAGAATTAACAGGAAGCCAATGAAGAGAGGCCAATATGGGTGAAATATGCTCTCTCCTTCTGGTCCCCGTCAGTACTCTAGCTGCAGCATTTTGAATTTTGAGTTATTGTAGTAATTATTTATATACCTGTCCTGGCTGTGGTCTCTGTGATTTTAATGTAACACGTTGTGTGCACTGAGCCATGATTTCCAGCTGTCAGTGTGTGGCTGGGCGGTGGTCGGCTGACAGGCGCCTAGCCATGCTATGTGCTCTCAGACGTGGCTGGCTGGTCCCCATGTGATCATGTCTGTACATACATATCAGCATTTCATGCAAGTGTGCAACACATGTGGCATGTGGGGGACCACATGCCACATGTGTTGCGGTGGGTGGAGGGCGTGAAACAGACGCATGCCACATGTGTTGCAGGGGGGGCACGACACACACGCAATACACACGCACGCCACATGTGTTGATGGGAAGCCGACACTCTGGCATGCCACATGTGTGTTGCTTGGCAACACCACACTTGTGGGGCACTTAGACAATTTTCACAGCCAGCTCAAAAGTGTTCGCCTGCTGTCTATTTTCGTGTTGGCTGTGCGAATGGCCTCACATTTTCTAAGTGCTCTGCAAGTGATATTGGATGTTCGTGTGTGGCACCTGGAATTTGGCTGACACCTGCTGAGAGAGGAATGAAACAGGCACTCGCAGGGCACTCTCTGTCTTTCGGCCACTGGTGTGCGCGGATGGTTGTGGCAACAGGTGTATGAGGCATTAGAGGTGGCTCAGATTTTTCACAAATGGCATACAATTCCTCCTTCATGCACCATTCAGCCTCATTTGTGCTGTGTGTGAAGGGACCCTAACAGAAGTAACCCAGATCATCTCATTTTGCCTGAGAATATTACACACGCACACAAAAACACAGTGCTCAGGCCATACTGTCAAGACCCCAGTCTGATAGTTTCCCGTACAGACCTTGCGCTCGGTTAATATCCTTTAATACATCAATATTTTCATAATTCTTGATTCATTTTGAATAATTGGCTCATTTGCCATTGCATTTCACCAAAGATATTTACTTTATTATACAATAACAGGATTTTGCATAGTGCTATAGTTTATCATCGGCCCTTCGTCTGTGGTTAGCAGCAAGAGAATTTATATTACACGCAATCTGAGGCTTTGTTATTATCGTTATCATCACTTACACTACACAGGCACCAAACAAAGAACATCCTGTCACTGTGAGTTCTTCCTCTTCGCTTGACGGAACCAAAGTTCGATTGATTTATTTCAGTACGACTTTGTTTCACGGTGATGTTCGTGTGTCACTACCTGGTTTGCTCACATCTCATAAGATGTCTTACCAGTCACCTCAAAGGGATTATCTGGTTACAAAAACTGGGGGGTTTTTATATTTAAAAGTCTTTGCCACTAGACCCTGCGACAGACTGGCATCCTGTGCAGGGTGTACCTCGCCTCACATCCTATGACTGCTGGCATAGGCTCCAGCTCCCCGTGACCCTTAATTGGAGTAAGCGGTTTAAAGATGAGTGAGTGTGTGTGTGTGTGTGTGTGTGTGTATTTCTCACTAACATTTACAAAATATAAGACAAAAAATGGCAAACAGATTTTTATAGCCTCACTGTACAATGATACTACAGCATTGGCTCATCAGAAAAATTTGAGGAGTACCTCAGTGTGAATGTTTATGGCAGGTTTTATGCTTGTATCATCATTTGAATAATTTTTACATTGTTTCCTCAACTAATAATGCATATTTGACCTTTAAGCCTTTTGCAAAAATTTAAGCAGGGAATACAGTGAGTAATGTGTGCATATACGTACTTAAGTAGAAGACATATTTTCTACTCAGGTTTATGTGCACACATTGCTTGTGTATATGCACATGCACACACACACACAATATGAAACCCTGTTGGCACATTTTCTGTGCTCATTTCTTCCCGGCGGTTATGAGCAGTTTGGAAGAAAATTCTTCCTGTTGTTAATTTGCTAAAGGGAGAGGTTGCTTCCACCCTTTAATTTCTTTGAACTTGAGTCTTAAATAAACTTGCCTTATGATGAAACCAAATCTGAAACAGAGCATTATCATGTTTCTGCTTCATGTGTGACATTGATCCTTTAGTCCACTGCAATGTCTCCGGAGTAATTTTGAGAGAATTGACATTTGAGCATGGTGCTCCTGAGGTTTGAGTGTAATGAGGTGAGGGAGACAGTCACAGTCTATTTAATTAGGTGAGTCATAATAGTGAGACGTGACGGAACTATATATCATCAGAGGGAAGCATTTGAGACACCATATACCTCGTTCGCATTGAGATGTGTGATTCACAGGCAGCACGACTCTGCAGACAGGATGATGTCAAGCCGACAGTTTGTTGTCTCCACATTCATATATTGTCATGACGCTGTTTCAGGCATCCCTAGCAACCAGATCTGATATGTGTTGAAACCCTGATCAACTTATTTTGATATTACCCTCAAATTGTTTCACTTAATTCAAGATAAGAAAGCTCAAAACTAATAAATAAACTCCAATGAAATGTGGACATTTACAACAAACAAAAGGTTAATCTTTAATAGACCAGGCGGGACCCCAACGCAGTAACTGACAAGTGTTTCAGAAAAGACACTCGTTTTGTTGTACAGGTATAACTCCAAGCTATCCAGCAGAATAGAATAGGCTGCCATGGTACACAGGAAGTCAGTTGTTAGTCTAAAGCTGTACCTTCAGACCGCAGGCAGGCTCATAGTCGATAACCCAGTACACAGATGAGCAACAGTCTTTGAGAAGGGAACAGCAAGGGCTTAACCAATTATATGAGCACAGGTCAATAACAAAAGCAGTCCAACCGTGCAAACAAAACCAATACCCAGCAGACAAAACTCAGTGTTCAAAAACAGTAACAGGATCATAAACGGATGACTAATAACACAAGGAATAAACAGAACACGAGAGAGCTTGTACGGAACCTAAGACAATCTGGTGAGGAATAACTGAAAGAAGGCATCTTTTAGAGTTGCCAATCTGTGGAAACTTGTGAACATGACAGCACAGACAATACACCAGAAGTACGAGTGCATGCAAAGACACAGCAATGACAATAAAATCCAAAAATACAGGGACAGAGATGAAAAGAAATAAATAAGCAGTATACGAGATGAAGAGGAGAGAGAAAACAAAGACGTGGGGGGAAAAATTCAAAGATTGAGACAACCCAGGGTGAGTATCAGACACTGTGCTTGTTGCACGGGCACATGCACAAGTGCACAGCAAAATCACCAGTGCTAAATTAACACTGACAGTGTCTTTATCGGTCCACACTGGGTCAGTGAGGAATATATAGACACTGGCAGTGTTAATTTAACACTGTCAGTGTTAATTTTACACTGGTGATTTTGCTGTGTGGGAAAAAATAACAGGGATGAAGACTAAACAAACCTAGGCATAATCATGATTTTCTTTACTTGAATTTTGCTGTAGCTTCCGTGTTTCAGAAACTCATTCTTTCCATTAATAGGTTGAGTATAAGGTAGTTTAGATGTTATGGTTAGAGGTCCTGATGGGACCGGACCAGTACAGACGATGAACTCAAATGCTGGAGCAAGGAACAGAACTGGTTGTGCACCAAAAGATATTTATTTACAATAAATAAGTAAATAATAATGCTGTGCTGGGGTGTCTGCAGAGTGGAGCATCAGCCCGCTTGTAGCGGTGGAAATTAAGGAGCTGCAGGTTCCCGAGCCAGTCTTGAAAGGGAACTGAAATCAGGGGCCAGGTGGATGCACAGAGCCGAGAACAGGAACTAGGAGAATGTAGGAGAGCAGAGGTGAGTGATTGCACTTGTAGTACTGAAGCCTTTAACAACAGACAGTTCACCGAAGGTTTAAAACAAGAATGTTCACAGTTCTGGAAATGAGATTTGCTGTTCAGAATCACTCACAGTTCATGAATATCTTCAGAGGTCAGAAGTCAGGTGCTGCACAGTTCCAATTAAGCAGAAACAACTTCAAAGTTCTTAGTGGTTCAAAGTTAGAGTTCATACAGTTCTTGGAAAACAGTTCTTGGAAATAGTTCTTGGCCCTAGTTCTTGGAAACAGTTATTGAGACAGTTCTTGAAAACAGTTCTTAGTCATGCACAGTCACAAACAGTCACAGCATGAGAACGGAATCTCACAGACATGCAGGAACTTAACTGAAGTGTGGCAGAGCTACGCGCTCTGTAGCTGAAAGCCGGAGAGTTCCAAAGTGACATAGTGCAGAGAGTGGCCAGGTTACCTTGAGATGAGCTGAGAAAAGCTCAGATGTCAGAGTGCATGGAAGCGTCAGCGTAGACAAGGTCATGGATTTCTCATGGACAGACACGTGTAGAATCCGGCAGTGACTGAGCTCAAATCCGGGGTTTAAGTAACCCACTCCTGATGAGCTGCAGATGAGCCTCAGGTGCAAGTAACTGACGAGCAGCAGGTGTTCCTCTGCTCTGCAGTGCACCACCTGGAGGGAAACAGGGAAACTACACACAAGAGTTTAAAAAGGGAAGGGGAGAGAGGCAGCCAAAAGGCTGGCCACAACATTAGAAGCCTTATGTGTAAAAATTGATGCTATATCTCAAAAAAAAAAAAAAAAATGGGGACATGTTTAGAAGGAATATGTGGTGAGGCAATCCATGGGTCAGAGAAGAATTGCTTATGTTTTGCAGATTTAGATCTGTCTCATATTATATTATCTCCTGTTTTCTTTCCTTTGTCTGAGAATAATTTAGTGTTTTATTCAGTTACTGTAGCACTAAATTCAGAGTTCAGTTAGTTTTGTCTTCTGTTAGCTTTATATTGCATTTTATGTTCTGTTCCTTTAAAGTAAATTAGTTTTAGTTACATGTATTTTATTCTGTTCATTTTATTTAGCTTTCTGTTGTTCCATTATTTTTTTAAAACACAGTTAATTTTATTTTTAATTATAAACAAAATTCTAATTCATTAATTTATGTAGTGTTAAGCATTTTTATGAGTATTCTAATCATTTCAAAGCAGGCAGCTTTTGGATTTAATTTATTACTTTTTGTTGTTTGTTTGTTTGTTTTGGCTATCTTTATATTTAGTTTGTTATATATTTATTTTAATTTATAAGTAATTCATTAAGAATATTATGTTGCTGACGCGGGTTGAGGAGCAGACCAGCATCTGACTGAACCCAGCGCTAAATAACCAGAAAGCGGTTCCAAAACCAAAACCAATTTATTTCCCTCCTGTGCAATAATTGGTGTACAACATAAATATTCGGTTGTCTGGTGAGGTGAAGGACGGCGCACTCTCCAGCGCTCAAATGGATCGAAGCCCGGCGCTTTCTGAACTCAGATTCACCGCCGAACACCCCCCAGGTGGATACGACAAACTGACTCTGTGAAGGACGGAAAAGGTGAGGTAAATCAACAGAGCTACAATACATATCCTTCAAAGACACACACTATCAGCAACACATTCAGGTCTGAATTTAAACTGTCTATAACTGAGCAGCTTCCACACAGGTGGAGGATCATCAATCCGTACGCCACGACAGTGAGGAGCAACTGCACAATTCTCGTCAGTGTTCAATATACTGCGTAACAAAATACCAAATTACTGTTAACACTTATTCAGACAATCATCACCTCTGATGCGTGCTGACCCGTCCTCCTTCACAGGCACGTGTGTCAACCCTGGCGCGGTCCTCAGCGTCTCACAAACGAACATCAAAAGGTGGAGTTCCACCGGCAATTCTGCTCGAATCACTCATGGCTTAAATGCAGAACGCCATCTCATTATCGCTTCAGCTGAAAGCTTTAAGTTTGCACGTGAGCATCATCCACAGGTGCTGCAAGCCGTTAGGCCTGCACGTGAACTCCTCCGCAGGTGCAGCCAATATCTAATAGGGTGAAGGACTCTTCGCCCAGCACCTTCTCCACAGAAAAAAACCCAGTTTGCATACCACCTGGAGAGCAAAGAAAAGAAAACAACACCAACATGTCCAGCCACACCCCCCAACACACAACAGTACCCCCCCATCAACGGGAAGCCTCCCGGCGACCGAACAGACCAGGTCCGAGAACAGCATCACCCTCCGGGGTCCACGACAGGAAGCAGACGACGTATCGCTCCCGAAGTCCACAGCAAACAGCAGGACAGGCACCGCGGCTGGAAGACCGGCTGGCATCAACAAAACCCCAAAGGAGTCCCATATACAACCCCACATACTAAAAAAAAACACAAAACCCACCCAAACCCTCCCCAGGGGGACCGTCCCATCCAACCCCGGGAAGAAAAGAAAAACTCCCAAATCCAACCACCCAACATAGCCCCAACAACACAATACATACATAAATTCACAAAGAAAAATAACAACCAACCCCCCCCCCAGAATGACATGCAGAGCCCAACACCCCCCCAGAAAGACTTTCACCGCCAGTTCCAGGAGTAGTAACAACCAAACCGGAATCCCACAGAGGTCCCCAGGTATATATGAAGCAACAGCGCCCCCCAGAGGACCGTACCATCAACCCCAGGAGGCACCTCCCCACAACCCAGGAACCCCAGACCCGGCCACACTTGGCTAGTCGGCCCCATAATCAATTCCCCCCCCAGAGGCCGTCCCATCAACCTGGAGGTGGAACCTGAAGGAAACATCAAAAAACACAAAAAGGCCAACCCCCAGCGGACTCAGTAACCACCCCCGGGGCAAACAAAACAACCGGTAAAACCCTGTTACCCCCCCCCTCCAGCACCCCGAAAGACCCAGAATGCTCCAGAGCCTGTAGTCGCTCATTTTGGTGAACAGCACACAACTACAAGCTGGTGGAGGAACAGGAAAAACTACCCCAGTCCCATCCCCTAAGCGCAGCGGAAAACCGGAAACGCGTTCCGGTGACCCAAACCGACCAATTACCACCAGCCCATCGGGAGGGGTGGTACTACCGAAATGGCGAACGGCACAGATCGGCCCCCACCACTCCGACTGAGGTATTGTTCCCGCTGCACCACATCCCGGTAACACCAATGACGAATGGCCAAAGGGCCCACCCGGGGCTGGAGTGGAACCGGGCATCAACCAAACCCAAAAAAACGCCCCTGACCCCCCCCCCCCAGGTGCAGAGGTTTCCTGAGAAACGCTCAGCGTAACCAACCTGCACCACCCCATAACCCAAAAGACAAATGGTCCTATAGCATGTGAGGTTGGGGCTAGGGAACAGGGAAATAAAAACAACAAAACGACCCAATCCTCAAACAAAAATTACCTAAATCCAAACAATGAAAACATACGATTACCCGAGTCCAGCCGAGCCCCGACTACCAGTCATTCACTCCACCAGAGCTGCCTCTAAACCTTAAATAATTTATAACCCCTAAATAAGAACCAACAACAGACCAAACAACTAAATAATCAAAGGTCTGTCCCCCTTATTTTTTTTCTTTTCTTTTTTTTTTGTCTTTATATACATTAGCATGCCTGTCCAAAAACACCTGGAGATACGTCATCATTGTTTTTCTTGACGCTTATGTGACCGGGGCAATATGGCGGCTTTCAGCTCGTCGAGCTGCGTGGACTCTTCCACAAGAGGAGCCAGTGGTCCCGTCGGAGGAGTCTCAGTGGGGCGAAGAAGAGACAGCCCTGATCTGTGTCGGGAAAACCCCGAGACAGATATCCGCCCTCTCTCACGCCACGCTCCTTTATCCGGTCATCTAGACGAATAGCCAAAGATTTAGCTCGTCTAAGTCTTTTGGTTCGTCACGGACTGCTAGCTCGTCTTTTAATGAATCGTTCAAACCCATCCACAAACACTCCTCTCAAAGCTGCGGCAATTCCAACCGGACTGAGCGGAAAAAAATTCGGAATAATCCGCCGCACTCTGCCTCCCTGCCTGAGATTCAGCAACCATTGGGCAACGGTATTTGTTTTCACCGATGGTCAAAACCAATCGGAACTCCTGGAGAAATCCTTAAAGGATCCCAACAATGGAGAGTTTATTACACCCACAACGCAGTGACCCAAGCTAAGGCGTCACCTCGGAGCAGATTTGTCCACATATGAGACACGGCTACCATCAGAAGAGAAGGAAGCCGGTCACTGAGCAAAAACCAGGAGAACATTGCATCAAAAATGGAGCACAGGCTTCAGCGTTTCCCGCATAAGATTCCGGATGACAAATAATCGATTCGGAAGCCGAATCTCTGGGTGACGGAGTTATCTGCACCGGTATCGATGGTGCCGCAGCTGGAGCAGCAGGAAGCGGAATGGCTTGCACTGCAAGCTCCGTAACGCGGGCATCTGTTTGTTAATTTGGTTTGCGAGATGCTGTAATTGCTCCATATCTTCTCCAAGTGTTCTTGACTCTTTCCGCAAATGGAACCGCTTCTGCCGCTGGGTCCATTTTGAATGGCCGGGAACTACTGTTATGTGCTGATGCGGATTTGAGGAGCGGACCAGCGTCTGACTGAACCCAGCGCTAAATAACCAGAAAGCGGTTCCAAAAACAAAACCAATTTATTTCCCTCCTGTGCAATAATTGGTGTACAACATAAATATTCGGTTGTCTGGTGAGGTGAAGGACGGCGTGCTCCCAGCGCCCAAATGGATCGAAGCCCGGCGCTTTCTGGACTCAGATTCACCGCCGAACCCCCCCCAGGTGGATCGCTAAACTGACTCTGTGAAGGATGGAAAAGGTGAGGTAAATCAACAGAGCTACAATACATATCCTTCAAAGACACACACTATCATCAATACATTCAGGTCTGAAATTTAAACTGTCTATAAATGAGCAGCTTCTCACAACAGGTGGAGGATCATCAATCCTGTACGCCACGACAGTGAGGAGCAAACTGCACAATTCCGTCAGTGTTCAAATATATTGCGTAACAAAATACAAATTACTGTTAATACTTATTCAGACAATCATCACCTCTGATGCGTGCTGACAGCATGTGTCCCTCACCCGTCCTCCTTCACAGCACGATGTGTCAAACCCTGGCGCTGGTCCTCAGCGTCTCACAAACGAACATCACAAGGTTCGAGTTCCCGGCAATTCTGCTCGAATCACTCATGGCTTAAATGCAAACATTTCTTGTGCTTTCACAAATTATAATATGGAAAATAACATTAACTGTGGGAGTCATCCCATCCATGTTGTATATGATGAATATGTATATTCAGCAATGCCTTTGCCTCAGCCAGGTGAAGCATGGGTGACCCCCTGGCCTTCTCTAGCCATTGGGGTCATCAACACTGAGGCACCTACTGTATGTGCTGGATCATGCCCAGAGTAAGCCGCCACATTGCCAAAATGTCATAGCTGAAGCTCCTTCACAATGCAAGTGGTACTCCTCAAAAGAACCAACAACTCGTTACAACCAAGGTCTGTAAAAGCACATCTCTGAATTCACAACATGTCAAACCTTGAACCGGATGGGCTACAGCAGCAGAAGACCAGACCGGGTGAACAGGACACTGAAGATACAGTTGGCACAGCTCACGAAACTGGACACTGGAAGATTGGCAAAAACAAAATGTTACCAGGTCTGACGAGTCTCGAGTTCTGCTGCCACATTCAGATTGTTGAATCATAATATGGAATAAACAACATGAAAGCATGGGTCCATTCTGGTCTGTGTTGACAATTCAAGCAGATGGTGTTATAATGATGTGTTAAAGGCATGATGCTATGATGTCAGTATGGACCAGAATTTCTGAGCCATTAAAATATGACAAAGCATTACTCCTGATAATAGGTTAGAGAGAGCAAATGCTTCTACAGGCTTGATTTATAAGCCTCAACAGAATCAGACCCAGCTGGTAAACTGTTCCATAGAGGAATGTTGCCAACAAATTGCTGTGCTTATGGAACAAACAATTATGGGAGCTCTGAAGGGAGTTGGGGATCAAGCAAGATGTACCTAACAAAAATGACCAATTGGTGTATATCCTGAGATGCCCGCAGTGTAGATTTTGATATAAGTGTATATTTAATTGTATGGATTTTGTGTGGCCTCAAAGCTTAACATAATAGCAGGTACAATATTCTGGGGAAAATGTTAATGTTCAACAGTCACTGAACACTTTGGAGAAATATTTATCCTGTGCACTGGGAAATGGTCAAAGCAGGGTATTGTAATCAATGTCTGCATGTCTGTCTGTAAACAAGATAAGTGTGATAAAATGTGTGGATGGATTTTCACCAAAACTTAGTGGAAAATATTAGTGGAAACATTACTTGTGCAGCTATCTCAAGGTGACACTCAAAAAATAACTTGCTCAATGAATATAATAAAATTATGTAAGGTGTTTCCATCCAAGTAAAATGTGTTAATTGTCAAAAACAATTTGCTGAGTGCCTAAGTGTAAATTTGTTGGGCAAACATGAGGAATCTGCGTTACTATTACCTAATTACCATGGTTCAGGCAAACTAGATTTGCAAGGTACATGTAGACCTAAATATAAATTTGTTGGGTCAATGTGATGAATTTGAGTTACTGTTACTCAATTACCATGGTTCAGGCCAACTAGATTTGTAAGGGTAAATGCCATTTGTGACGCAACTCCACATTACATGGAGAAATGTGGCAGGGGTGGGGTTTGAACCAGGAACCTTCCATACTAAAAACAAGTGCACTAACCACTTGTTTGATATGATTATGAGTTACTTCATTTATTAGGGTAGTCACAACTACTTTTAAAATAGTACAGTTACATGTAAATTAACTTTGCTGTGTTGGATCAGCACAATTTATCCAGATCCACCTTGGAGTTGCTGTGGCGACCCCGAGCGCAAACAAGCGAGCAGCCAAAGGGACCTACTGTTTGCCTTTTGATTGTTTGTTTTTTTACCCGTACAAATCTAGTTGGCCTGAACCATGGTAATTAAGTAACAGTAATGCAAATTCATCATGTTGACCCAACCAATTTATATTTAGTTCACTCAGCAAAATTGTTTCTGGATACGTTAGCACATTTTACTTGGGTGGAAATACAACCCTGGCAATAATTATGGAATCACCAGCCTCGGAGGATGTTCATTCAGTTGTTTTGTTGTTTGTCCATCCAAATTGGAAGTCCCAAAAACCAGTTTTATTTGTTATTATCTATCGTCCTCCTGGTCGTTACTGTGAGTTTCTCTGTGAATTTTCGGACCTTTTGTCTGACTTAGTGCTTAGCTCAGATAAGATAATTATAGTGGGCGATTTTAACATCCACACAGATGCTGAGAATGACAGCCTCAACACGGCATTTAATCTATTGTTAGACTTGATTGGCTTTGCTCAAAATGTAAATGAGTCCACCCACCACTTTAATCATACCTTAGATCTTGTTCTGACTTATGGTATGGAAATTGAAGACTTAACAGTATTCCCTGAAAACCCCCTTCTGTCTGATCATTTCTTAATAACATTTACATTTACTCTGATGGACTACCCAGCAGTGGGGAATAAGTTTCATTACAGTAGAAGTCTTTCAGAAAGCGCTGTAACTAGGTTTAAGGATATGATTCCTTCTTTATGTTCTCCAATGCCATATACCAACACAGGGCAGAGTAGCTACCTAAACTCTGTGAGTGAGATAGATTATCTTGTCAATAATTTTATATCCTCATTGAGGACAACTTTGGATGCTGTAGCTCCTCTGAAAAAGAGAGCCTTAAATCAGAAGTGCCTGACTCCGTGGTATAACTCACAAACCGCAGCTTAAAGCAGATAACCCGTAAGTTGGAGAGGAAATGGCGTCTCACTAATTTAGAAGATCTTCACTTAGCCTGGAAAAAGAGTCTGTTGCTCTATAAAAAAGCCCTCCGTAAAGCTAGGACATCTTACTACTCATCACTAATTGAAGAAAATAAGAACAACCCCAGGTTTCTTTTCAGCACTGTAGCCAGGCTGACAAAGAGTCAGAGCTCTATTGAGCCGAGTATTCCTTTAACTTTAACTAGTAATGACTTCATGACTTTCTTTGCTAATAAAATTTTAACTATTAGAGAAAAAATTACTCATAACCATCCCAAAGACATATCATTCTCTTTGGCTGCTTTCAGTGATGCCGGTATTTGGTTAGGCTCTTTCTCTCCGATTGTTCTGTCTGAGTTATTTTCATTAGTTACTTCCTCCAAACCATCAACATGTCTATTAGACCCCATTCCTACCAGGCTGCTCAAGGAAGCCCTACCATTAATTAATGCTTCGATCTTAATATGATCAATCTGTCTTTATTAGTTGGCTATGTACCACAGGCTTTTAAGGTGGCAGTAATTAAACCATTACTTAAAAAGCCATCACTTGACCCAGCTATCTTAGCTAATTATAGGCCAATCTCCAACCTTCCTTTTCTCTCAAAAATTCTTGAAAGGGTAGTTGTTAAACAGCTAACTGATCATCTGCAGAGGAATGGTCTATTTGAAGAGTTTCAGTCAGGGTTTAGAATTTATCATAGTACAGAAACAGCATTAGTGAAGGTTACAAATGATCTTCTTATGGCCTCAGACAGTGGACTCATCTCTGTGCTTGTTCTGTTAGACCTCAGTGCTGCTTTTGATACTGTTGACCATAAAATTTTATTACATAGATTAGAGCATGCCTTAGGTATTAAAGGCACTGCGCTGCGGTGGTTTGAATCATATTTATCTAATAGATTACAATTTGTTCATGTAAATGGGGAATCTTCATCACAGACTAAGGTTAATTATGGAGTTCCACAAGGTTCTGTGCTAGGACCAATTTTATTCACTTTATACCTGCTTCCCTTACACAGTATTATTAGACAGCTTGCTTAAATTTTCAGTGTTACGCAGATGATACTCAGCTTTATCTATCCATGAAGCCAGAGGACACACACCAATTAGCTAAACTACAGGATTGTCTTACAGACATAAAGACATGGATGATCTCTAATTCCTGCTTTTAAACTCAGATAAAACTGAAGTTATTGTACTTGGCCCCACAAATCTTAGAAATATGGTGTCTAACCAGATCCTTACTCTGGATGGCATTACCCTGACCTCTAGTAATACTGTGAGAATCTTGGAGTCATTTTTGATCCGGATATGTCATTCAATGCGCATATTAAACAATATGTAGGACTGCTTTTTTGCATTTGCGCAATATCTCTAAAATTAGAAAGGTCTTGTCTCAGAGTTAATGCTGAAAAACTAATTCATGCATTATTTCCTCTAGGCTGGACTATTGTAATTCATTATTGTCAGGTTGTCCTAAAAGTTCCCTGAAAAGCCTTCAGTTAATTCAAAATGCTGCAGCTAGAGTACTGACGGGGACTAGAAGGAGAGAGCATATCCACCCATATGGCCTCTCTTCATTGGCTTCCTGTTAATTCTAGAATAGAATTTAAAATTCTTCTTCTTACTTATAAGGTTTTGAATAATCAGGTCCCATCTTATATAGGGACCTCATAGTACCATATCACCCCAATAGAGCGCTTCGCTCTCAGACTGCAGGCTTACTTGTAGTTCCTAGGGTTTGTAAGAGTAGAATGGGAGGCAGAGCCTTCAGCTTTCAGGCTCCTCTACTCTGGAACCAGCTCCCAATTCGGATCAGGGAGACAGACATCCTCTCTACTTTTAAGATTAGGCTTAAAACTTCCTTTTTGCTAAAGCTTATAGTTAGGGCTGGATCAGGTGACCCTGAACCATCCCTTAGTTATGCTGCTATAGACTTAGACTGCTGGGGGGTTCCCATGATGCACTGAGTGTTTCTTTCTCTTTTTGCTCTGTATGCACCACTCTGCATTTAATCATTAGTGATTGATCTCTGCTCCCCTCCACAGCATGTCTTTTTCCTGGTTCTCTCCCTCAGCCCCAACCAGTCCAAGCAGAAGACTGCCCCTCCCTGAGCCTGGTTCTGCTGGAGGTTTCTTCCTGTTAAAAGGGAGTTTTTCCTTCCCACTGTCGCAAGTGCTTGCTCACAGGGGGTCGTTTTGACAGTTGGGGTTTTCTGTAATTATTGTATGGCTTTGCCTTGCAATATGAAGCGCCTTGGGGCAACTGTTTGTTGTGATTTGGGCACTATATAAATAAAATTGATTTGATTTGATTTGATTTGTTTAGTTTTGTAGAAAAAAAAGCAGATCACAGACATGACACAAACTAAAGTCATTTCAAAGGGCAACTTTCTGGCTTTAAGAAACACTATAAGAAATCAGGAAAAATAATTGTGGCAGTCAGTAACGGTTACTTTTTTAGACCAAGCAGAGGGGAAAAAAAGGGGGGGAAAATATGGACTCACTCAATTCTGAGGAATAAATTATGGAATCACCCTGTAAATTTTTATCCCCAAAACTAACACCTGCATCAAATCAGATCCGCTTGTTAGTCTGCATCTAAAAAGGAGTGATCACACCTTGGAGAGCTGTTGCACCAAGTGGACTGACATGAATCATGGCTCCAACACGATAGATGTCAACTGAAACAAGGAGAGGATTATCAAACTCTTAAAGAGGTAAATCATCACGCAATGTCGCAAAAAGCTGTTGGTTGTTCACAGTCAGCTGTGTCTAAACTCTGGACCAAATACAAACAACATGGGAAGGTTGTTAAAGGCAAACATACTGGTAGACCAAGGAAGACATCAAAGCATCAAGACAGAAAACCTAAAGCAATATGTCTCAAAAATCGAAAATGCACAACAAAACAAATGAGGAACGAATGGGAGGAAACTGGAGTCAACGTCTGTGACCGAAATGTAAGAAACCGCCTAAAAGAAATGGGATTTACATACAGAAAAGCTAAACGAAAGCCATCATTAACACCTAAACAGAAAAAAACAAGGTTACAATGGGCAAAGGAAAAGCAATCGTGGACTGTGGATGACTGGATGAAAGTCATATTCAGTGATGAATCTCGAATCTGCATTGGGCAAGGGTGATGATGCGGAACTTTGTTGGTGCAGTTCCAATGAGATTTATAAAGATGACTGCCTGAAGAGAACATGTAAATTTCCACAGTCATTGATGATATGGGGCTGCATGTCAGGTAAAGGCACTGGGGAGATGGCTGTCATTACATCATCAATAAATGCACAAGTTTACATTGATATTTTGGACACTTTTCTTATCCATCAATTGAAAGGATGTTTGGGGATGATGAAATCATTTTTCAGGATGATAATGCATCTTGCCATAGAGCAAAAACTGTGAAAACATTCCTTGCAAAAAAGACACATAGGGTCAATGTCATGGCCTGCAAATAGTCCGGATCTTAATCCAATTGAAAATCTTTGGTGGAAGTTGAAGAAAATGGTCCATGACAAGGCTCCAACCTGCAAAGCTGATCTGGCAACAGCAATCAGAGAAAGTTGGAGCCAGATTGATGAAGAGTACTGTTTGTCACTCATTAAGTCCATGCCTCAGAGACTGCAAGCTGTTATAAAAGCCAGAGGTGGTGCAACAAAATACTAGTGATGTGTTGGAGCGTTCTTTTGTTTTTCATGATTCCATAATTTTTTCCTCAGAATTGAGTGATTCCATATTTTTTCCCTCTGCTTGGTCTAAAAAAGTAACCGTTACTGACTGCCACAATTTTTTTTCCTGATTTTCTTATAGGGTTCTTAAAGCCAGAAAGTTGCCATTTGAAATGACTTTAGTTTTGTGTCATGTCTGTGATCTGCTTTTTTTCTACAAAATTAAACAACTGAATGACCATCCTCTGAGGCCGGTGATTCCATAATTTTTGCCAGGGGTTGTACTTTCCATAATTTCATTATGTTCACTGAAATTTTAAGTTGTTGCATGTTATGTTAAAACTACATGATTTGAATGTGTTCGCCAATAAAACTTGATTTTATATTGTAGAAGCTACATGTTAGACTTAGGTTCATGTAACATACAGTAAAAACCAACAACACTCGTGTTGTTTTTTTGTTGTTGTTTGTTTTTGTTTTTTTAGTCTGATAAACTTTAGAAAAGCTCACACAAAGGTCAAGGTCAATGTCAACAAAAACATAGTGCAAAAAACATTTTCTGCCCTATCTCTCGAACCAATAGAATGAGAGAGATGATCTGAAGATTATATTGATCAGCAAAATACTGGTAATTGATTAGTATAAGACTTGTGATTATCAAGTCACAAGGAAATCATGAAAGGAAGCTGTGTTTTTTTCAAAAAATACATATCCCAGCATGCAGAGTTTACACCAGCCTTCTGCCCTCTTCAACTCAAAGTTGTTTCTGATACAGTGACTGTTGCCCATCATTGAAAACACCAAATTAATAATACACCTGTTACTACATCATCAAACTATTAAATGTATTAGTAACTTAAAACATCTACATATGAGACATTTCAAAAATAAGTGTCCTTTTACAGAAAATGTACATGTAGTTATGTACACATCTTGTCAATAACACATGAAAGCACCGCCTGCTTTCTGTCTCTGAGTCATTGGAGCAGTTGGTGTACCACAGTGCCAAGCTGGCTCGCCGCTGACACCCCTGTCGGTGGCAGCACGCCCCCACACTGACGCCATGAATTTAACACCAGCGGATCTCCACTTATTGTGCTACTGTCCTGCATCTCGACCTGCTTTTCACGCTGACCCCTCTTCTGACAGCCACATCTAATCACAAACGTTGGCAGTCAGCCACTGTGCATCAGAGATCAGGAGCCGACAAGAGATGGAAATGTGCAGGCAGGCAGTTTTGCTCCAATCATCTATCTGTAACTTTACACAAGTCATGTCGAAACGTTTCCTGTCAGTCAGAATGATCGCAGTGCGACCCTTTATACAGCCTTATATAAATACAAAAAAGATACTGTGATAATCAAGAGTGACACTAAGAATTGCTTAACTCCATATCTATCCTTCTGTGCCTGTGTGTGTCCATATGTCCATATGTGTATGCAGTTTTTTGTTCTTGTCAAAGAACTTGTGAATTCATGTAAAACATGGTACACAAGGTCACCTCACTAAGACGTCGTGCAAGTTTGTTGTTGGGTTTGGCAATGCAGGGTCAGGGTCAGTATTCCTCTTTTTTTTTTTTTTTTTTTGGAGAAACTAAAATATAACTAAAACCTAGCATCCACAGTGTGATAAATGAAGTCTTCCAGGCAGGTAGAGATGTATTCCCTGATTGGCATTGCGAACCATCTTTGTTTCAATCTGAGAGACAGGTATCATCCCTACAGACTCAAAGAAAGGATTTACCTTCCCAGTAGAAAAAGGAGAGGTCAGTCACCTGGATTGCAACAACTACAGGTGTTGCAATCCGCTATGACTGTCTGTGCCAGGAGATGTGCTGACAAGGATTAATCTTAACAGGATTCAATTCCATTTCCTTGCCACTCAGCAAATGGAGCAGGCTCTGGATTGACCAGTCTTGGATGAAGATCAAATGATGAAGAGAATTAATATTATCATGTTGAAGCCTCTTTATAGCTAATATTTTTTGTGACAGTGTCCTTCACATAATGATATCAGCAGCTTTGTATCTGGCACTTCTTGGATTAACCTTTTCTTTCCTCAGCTTGGATGCCCTTTCTCTTTTATCCTGCAGGAGTGCTTATTTTTCTCATCAGCTTTTGAATATGACTTTTTCATTCTTTTTCTTCAGCTGAAAACCTTTTCCTCCTTTTAGCACTTCACAAACTTTCCTTTGATTTTCCTATTAATGTATGCTTCCTTGTGATTTTGAAGGTCTGAAATTAAGTAAAAATGTATTTTAGAGCACATGTAAAATGTAATGCATTGGTTATAAAATACATAAAAAAATGAAGGGAGCTTTTACAATTAGTCTAAATATTATTTTGATTATTTTGGGATGCAGTATGTAATACTGGACAATGATCCTGCAAGTATCATTTATTCTGTTTGTGAACAAATTTAAGGGATATGTTGCTCAGAAAGGGTCAAAATGGTGAAATTCTGTGAGGCTTTAAGTGTCTGATGCTTTACAATCTAAGTATGTGGACTGTCGATGAGAGCTAATAAGCATCCTGCATACAAATTTTGAGCTGCCTCAAAATATATATAACCTCCTGACTATCAGGTATATACATCCAATTTTCTTCAGGAAGGTAAGGGGATGGATACATTTCCAAGACACTGAGTATATGTTGGATTTCAATTAACTCAGTTATTAAGAAATGCAAACTATGGTATTGTGTACTGAATTTGTCCAGAGACAGCAGTTTCCAAAAACTAAGTGACTGTGCAAAAAGTGAGTAGTGAGGAAAGTATATATAAAGTAGAGTGTTTAAAGTATAATGTTGGTTTTAGTTCGTTAGTAAGTTTCCCATCCTGGAAGATTGTCTCTGAAGATTTTAGAATAAAAGTGGATGCAACCATTTCTGAGTTTTGTGTTTGTTTTTGTGATCTCTTAGTCAAATTGTATGACATTATCTAAAATGAAAGTTTTTTGCTCAGAATAGATCATTTTTCTTTCTCAAATGAGTTTTTACTTTCTCATATCGATCATACGCTCTTGTACCTAAATAGATTCTTTTGATCGTCACGCAGCCTTGTCCTTTTCTTGCCCTTTTCGTCTGTTTTGCTCTCTCTGTGTCAAATTGCGGTGAATGGCGATTATGAATTAAAAGTCCTACACAGAGAAACGTTTGTTAATCTAATGACACGCACGTTATCATTTTACTCTTCTTTCCAGGATGAAGATGAAGACATCGGGTATGCTGAAGGAGCTGCATGAATGTGAGTGGAATGCCACTCTTGAGTTCCATTGTGCATGCATGCGGAGTCCGTGCACATGGTCACACTCTCCACACTTTTTGGTAATTCGCCGACCCACCATGCAATGCGATAGCATTTGATTTTGACCTGTTTACATTAGCGGCAACAAATTTATCTCCTCCTGCTGTCACATTAACAGCTGACACTATTCAACATTTCATGGCAGGACACACGTTGTTCCATTTTTGGAAATGCCACAGACGTCATGTAGCCATTATTCACCTGACGTCTGAATGAAACATCCCTTCAGGCTCGTGTTTCTGGGTATTATCAGCTTCGCTCTGCAACAGCAGTATTGATTGTGTAACCAGGGAGGAGGGAGTGTTGTTGATTTACTATTAACGCCGAGGCTTGATGGTTATCTCATGAGCTCACTGTCGTCACGCTAACACTACTGTGCAGCCAACGCAGCACAGAGAGCACCTCTCAGAGGAGATGGAAGCATGAAATCCTGCTTTGTTGTTCACTGATATTTTCTGTTTTGCTGTTTTATTACCTACGCCAAGGAGGTTATGTTTTTGGTCGCGTTTGTTTGTTTGTCTGTTTGTCCAGCAGGATAACTCAAAAAGTTTTGAACGGATTTTGATTAAATTTTGTGGAGTGGTTGGAAATGACAAGAGGAACAAGTGATTAAATTTTAGTGGTGATCCGGATCACGATCCAGATCCAGGAATTTTTTTAAAGGATTCTTCACCATTGCGGAATGGGGGGAATTTTGACATTCTAGTTTCTAACTCCACAAAAACAGGCAGAAAGGCTTGAAAAAATTAGGGTGTAACATAGTCAAATGTTCTATCAAACAACAAGGTTTGGTGGTGATCGGATCCGGATTCCGGATCTGGTGATTCGAATAAGCAAAAATATAGGGGAAAATAGAAAATGTGTCAGTGTGAGGTGACAAATGAAGCTAGAGAGGCACAACTAACACCAAATTGTAGCTGAATCTGTACTGATCAGTAAGGTTTCATCATATTTGATGTAGCTTCAAATGTTATGGAGCTAGATGCCAGAAGAAAACTGCCATTACCGAAAAATCATTTTTATACAGTAACTTTTGAAGTAATAAAGACAAAAGTGATTCCAAGTTCTAGTGGTATGTTTCATGGTCAAGGATGTCAAATATAAAGGAAGAAAAGTGTAATGTATCATAGTTTTGGTTGTAACACTGAATTGTTGAATAGATCACTGGCCAAGGAGGAATCTCTTTAGGGTCAGGACCCTATGGCCTTGTTTAGAGAAGTGTTTCATAAATGTTAAAACAATTCATACATTTGCAGTTTAGTTGAATAATAAATTGAATTTTGTCTCTTATTTGTTTTTGTCTATAAGCACATGCAATATCAATATCAGTGCTCAGATGACTAGCTTCTGGGAAAGGTACAAGTTGCAATAAATTGTGATGTCAAGCGCTAAGGATACATGCTATCCCAGTCCAGCAGATGAAACTTTTTACCTCCGCCAAGGAGGTTATGTTTTCGGTCGCGTTTGTTTGTTGTCTGTTTGTCAGCAGGATAACTCAAAAGTTTTGAACGGATTTTTGATTAAATTTGTGGAGTGGTTGGAAATGACAAGAGGAACAAGTGATTAAAATTTAGTGGTGATCCGGATCACGATCCGGATCCCAATGCTAACGTGTTAGCATGTCTATGGCATTTTCAATGTTAAAAGTTAGCATTAAGCAGTTGCAGCTGTCATCACGTTCGGGTGCATTTGTTTTCAAATTGTAATATTTCTTAAATTTATTTTTGTTGAAATTTTGTGGAGTGGTTGGAAATGACAAGAGGAACAAGTGATTAAATTTTAGTGGTGATCTGGATCACGATCCGGATCCCGATGCTAACGCGGTTAGCATGTCTATGGCATTTTCAATGTTAAAAGTTAGCATTAAGCAGTTGCAGCTGTCATCACGTTCGGGTGCATTTGTTTTCAAATTGTAATATTTCTTAAATTATTTTTGTTGAAATTTTGTGGAGTGGTTGGAAATGACAAGAGGAACAAGTGATTAATTTTAGTGGTGATCTGGATCACGATCCGGATCCGATGCTAACGCGTTAGCATGTCTATGGCATTTTCCAGTGTTAAAAGTTAGCATTAAGCAGTTGCAGCTGTCATAACATTCGGGTGCATTTGTTTTCAAGTTGTAATATTTCTTAAATTTATTTTTGTTTATATATTAATAATCTAATGATTATTGTATACAATTTTAGAGAAAGAGACAAAAAGAAATAGATCACTGTGCCAAGGAGGGAATCTCTTTAGGGTCAGTGACCCTATGGCCTTGTTTAGAGAAGTGTTTCATAAATGTTAAAAAATTCATATATTTGCAGTTTAGTTGAATAATAAATTGAATTTTGTCTGTTATTTGTTTTTGTCTATAAGCACATGCAATATCAATATCAGTGCTCAGATGACAGTAGCTTCTGGGAAAAGTGCAAGTTGCAATAAACTGTGATGCCAAGCGCTAAGGATACATGCTATCCAGTCACAGCAGATGAAACTTTTTTTACTACTGAGCAAACATCGTTGTTAGACTTTTTTAGGTTCAATGATTCCACTGCGTGTAGATGTTATGACGTCAGTGACCCCATGGCCTTGGCGGAGGTTTGCACTCTCTGAGTGCTTCTAGTTAATATTACTTTTTACTTGGGGTTACATAAGCAACAAATCCTCAGCTAAATAGCTGACTTATTATTTCTGGTGCACAACAAGAATGTACATAAAAATGAAGTGCAATAACAGGACACTGTGTTGACTAGTATACTAGGCAAACCTCAAAAGCGTCAGTAAAAATAAGACGACTGTTGTGGTAGGAACCACTTAAGCACAAGGATTAGACCCCAGGAAGCAGGCAACAGGACATGAAAGAGTTAAAGGCTAAACTCAAGGTGTTTTATTCTCCAACATGACAGTGATATTTCAATTGTGATAAACAATCCCAAAACACTCCAACAGGTTAAGTGAACAAGCAAACGAGGAGACAAACAAAAAACAACTGTCAAAGACTGACAGGAAGATCAACACTTACTACTGGATGAAAACACAGGTGCTGGAAGACAGAATGTGAAACAGGAACGATGAACAGAAGGTAATCGACCAGGAGTGAGGAACCGAACAGGTGTGACTTAACTACCGACTAACAAATAAGTGACAGGTGAAATACATCATGAGCAGGATGAACACCACATGTGAGGACTGCAGGAATACTAAGTGACTAACAATGACCTCTAAGGGTGAGTGGAAAAATAAAGCAACGAACATAAAACCACAGAGGGAGTGACAAAGGCAAAGAGATGATCTGGGTGCAATCTAATAAATGCAAACATGGAAATAACCTGCGTAACAAAATGAATGAGGCAGACCAGATCTAAAATCTAACAGAAAACATCACAAAGGTAAAACAGATCCCGGAACACCAATACAATGATTACATGGCCACTCACTATGGTTGCGAGGGCCGGGACCCTCGAACATGGAAGAGCTGTCAAGCGCCGTGCCCAGCTGTCAAGCGTGACCATGACAACTGCGCACGGCCCGTGGATCAGAAAGACAAGACAGAGGGATATACTGAGGGTCGCACACACACACACACACACACACACACACACAGCCAGCAAAACACGCTTGTGCATCCACACACACTCGCACATGACATGGAAGGGAGACCCCCACTCAAACATCCAAGAATGCGGACACAGCCTCAGACAGCCCAACAACAGGTGACAGGACACACATGCTCACGGACCACAGAGAGACAGGACAAGCGACCAAGGACAAAAAGACACAGGGACAACTAAAAAAAAAAAAAAACAGCCACAGATCAAACCCCAACAATGACCCAAGGATCCGTTGTGGGCTTTGAGAAGCTCCTGCAAGAATTTCTACTGATGGCCAACTAAAACTTGCCATCTTATCACCAACATTCCAGACACATCATGTGATTTGCCTACCACAGACATTTTGTAGAACCTTGGTTAAAAACAAACAAATAAATAAATAAATAACTCTAAAATTTAAAAAAGCATGTCTGGGATTACATTAAATGTTTGAAAAGTACTCATATAAAGTTTGTTTTTAGAGAGGGAGGCTCAATTGTGGAACTGTCTTCACTTTCAGACAAACTTCTTCACAAAAATATGAACTGAACCAATAACATATATACAGTAAATGTAGCTGCAAGCAGCGCCACCTACAGGTTAAGTGACACCAATTTTTTGTGCTACCTCACAGTTAGAAGAGCAGCTAGCTCTGATTTGAATGAGAACCATTCAAATAATGATACAAGCATGAAACTTGGCATCAACATCCAAAATTTGACATACCTCATGAATTAAATAATATATTTGAAAGATTGCAGTTTTTATTTAGTATTCTGAAACAGAACTCTGCCGATCCTGCTGATAAACTGAATGTGGGCATCGAGTGATTTATGAGTCCAAAACTACTCTTATGTTTCGGAGTTGACAACACAAACAGTGTAGGAGAAAACGTGGGAACGTTACCATCTGTAGCTCTTCAAAATCAGCAGACTACTCTGTGTTCATAGAATTAAACTTTAGAATTTAACTCCATAGAATTAAACTCCATTATAATCCACCTTTGCCTCCTTGTTGAGATTCTTTCTGTGCTGCAACTTGCTGTGGATTTTCTCAGCCAACATTGGTGTTTCTGTTAAAGATTTGTTCATTCTTCCTTGTCTGTTGTGTGGGCCGCTGAAGAGGAGGTACTGCTGGCCCACCACCACCAGTCGGCGCCCTGCTTGGAGTGCGGGCTTCAAGCATGAGAGGGCGCTGAGACAGAGAGTGACAGCTGTCACTCGTTTACACCAGCTGTCACCAATCACCACCAGCTCTACAAAAGCCGGATCATTACTCCACCTCCTCGCCGAGAAATCAACTACCGTTGAAGGTAATCTTCTCTGCTGTGATAATTGTGGATCTAACATTGTTCTGTGTGCAGCCCGCATTCCTGTAGATTGAGGTCTGAAGCTGGATTGGCGGATAGTGGGAGTGCGACGTTCTTCGCCTCTTACTCCATCCAGGGAGGAGACTAGCAGGAGCTGCACGGGTGAAATTGTGTCTGGAGGTGGAGGTTTTCCCTCCTTGAAGACCTGCAGAAAAGGATTACTGGGTGTGTGGATACACACTCACCATAACTGTTTTGTCATCTTCTGCCAGCAGTACCAGGGTCTGTACCATCTGGGGACTCAGGACTTGGCGGCTCCGGTGTTGTTCAGGCCGTTGGTGGTGGAAGCTGTGTGGGTCCCGGCTCTCCGATCGCCAGAGGTCTCCTATCTTCGAGCCTGCCCGCACGTCACCTTGTGTACAATTGGCATTATCTGTGTCTGTATTTAGTTGTGCGATTCACAGCATTAAATTGTTGCTCTTTGTCTTATCCATTGTCCGTTCATTTGCACCCCCTGTTGCGGCTCCGTGTTACGACCCTTTCCCAACATTGTCACCAATATCAGTGGCTGTTTATATATATATATATATATATATATATATATATATATATATATATATATATGAATAATCCCGAATAGTGCCGAACGTGTCCCCGTGGTGAACACAACTTTTCGGTGGTTTTCATGTCAACCTATAGTCCGTAAATTATTTTTCCAAGTTTCAGAGTCATACGGACATAAAAATATAATCAACTGTTTCTGCAGCGCGGCTCCACTTTGAAGCCGTGAACCAATGAAGCAATTCTTCGATCCAGTAGCTCGTTGGTTCTTTGATTCGCTGCTCTTCAGAAACGGCAAGTCCGCTTCTTAACCCCTCTCAAAGCCATTAAAATACCGTGAGTCACTTTTGTGTGCATTAAAGTCACTAACTGGGACTCTTGTCTTGTTGCTGTCAAGAAACGAGAATCGTCCTCCGTTCTGTTCATACAGCTCGAAACGCTGCGCGGCTCTCTGCTGAGACAAAGTCCGGTTGGAATAACTTCAAAACGAATCGCCGTTTTAAATAAAGTGACACCTCTTTCCAAACGTTGTAATACATACAAGAAACTACAATCGACTAAAACGTTTTTTCCTCCCAAAATGAGACGTGCTGTATTTTCTTTACAAATTACATCCTGAAGTGAAGCACAGCAGCTGTAAGAGCTCAGTTCAGATATATGGAAGCACTTTCATGCCAATAATGTCTGAAAGGAAATGCTTTTGACAAAAACTACAGATTTGGTTTATTCCTATTTATGTCCAGAGATCAAGGATCCACCATATAGAGTTTATTATGTCCAAAGTTTAAGGATCCAGTGACCAATTTCATATTTATTTACTTTAAGACTCAATAAAATGTTCAATTTCAATTCAGTTTCAATTTAATCGATCTATAAAGTGCCAAATCACAACAAAATCTAAATATACTAAAACTAATACATCACAATTGTACACATATCACAATGGTGATATGTGTACAATGTAACTGTCTGTATCTCAATATATTATTATTAAGAATATATGCAGTCAGATTTTTATTGATTTTATCAATTGAAAAAAATCATATATAGATTCAGGTATAATTGAAAGATTTTGGCAATAAATTTGATCCTGTTTACAGTCAATTTTTGTTATAGTGTTTTTTTAGAACATCATATTTATACAAATAAGAAGTGTTCACTATGGTCCATGAAGTATAATAAATATATTAAAAGAAGTGTGACAGTGTATGTTGCACACGAATAAAAGAATGAGGATTATTGAATAACAAGACGCGTATGATTTTTATTTTATCATTGGGCAAAAATGCATATATATATATATATATATATATATATATATACACACACAGTGAGGAAAATAAGTATTTGAACACCCTGTGATTTTGCAAGTTCTCCCACTTAGAAATCATGGAGGCATCTGAAATTTTCATCTTAGGTGCATGTCCACTGTGAGAGACATAATCTAAAAAAAAAAAAAATCCGGAAATCACAATGTATGATTTTTTAATAATTTATTTGTATGTTACTGCTGAAAATAAGTATTTGAACACCTGTGAAAATCAGTGTTAATATTTGGTATAGTAGCCTTAGTTTGCAGTTACAGAGGTCAAACGTTTCCTGTAGTTTTTCACCAGGTTTTCACACACTGCAGCAGGGATTTTGGTCCACTCCTCCATACAGATCTTCTCCAGATCTTTCAGGTTTGGAGTTTCAGCTCCCTCCAAACATTTTCTATTGAGTTCAGGTCTGGAGACTGGCCAGGCCATTCCAGGACCTTGAAATGCTTCTTACGGAGCCCCTCCTTAGTTGCCCTGGCTGTGTGTTTGGGGTCATTGTCATGCTGGAAGACCCAGCCATGACCCATTTTCAATGCTCTTACTGAGGGAAGGAGGTTGTTTGCCAAAATCTCGCAATACACGACCCTATCCATCCTCCCTTCAATACGGTGCAGTCGTCCTGTCCCCTTTACAGAAGAGCACCCCCAGAGTATGATGTTTCCACCCCCATACTTCACAGTTGGGATGGTTTTCTTGGGGTTGTTCTCATCCTCTAAACATGGTAAGTGGAGTTGATTCCAGAAAGCTCTATTCTGGCCTCATCTGACCACATGGCCTTCTCCCATGCCTCCTCTGGATCATCCATATGGTCACTGGTGAACTTCAAACAGGCCTGGACATGTGCTGGCTTGAGCAGGGGGACCTTGCTGCCCTGCAGGCATTTTAACCATGACAGCATCATGTGTTACTAATGTAATCTTTGTGACTGTGGTCCCAGCTCTCTTCAGGGCATTGACCAGGTCCTCCTGTATAGTTCTGAGCTTTCTCAGAATCATCCTTACCCCACAAAGTGAGATCTTGCATGGAATCCCAGACCGAGGGAGATTGACAATCATCTTGTGTTTCTTCCACTTTCTAATAAATAATCATAACAGTTGTTGTCTTCTACCAAGCTGCTTGCCTGTTGTCCTGTAGTCCATCCCAGCCTTGTGCAGATCTACAGTTTTTGTCCCTGGTGTCCTTAGACAGCTCTTTGGTCTTGGCTATGGTGGACAGGTTGGAGTGTGGTTGATTGAGTGTGTGAACAGGTGTCTTTTATACAGGTAACAAGTTCAAACAGGTGCAATTAATACATTTGCCGGCAGATTTCACTTTTAACAAGAGATTTTGTCATGGAAAGTCCAGCTCTCCACAATTTCACTGATACTTACTGGACTGGTAAGCATTGAAAGCCGAGATAGACATGTCCAAACTTGTCCTCTGACACTCCGAAACGGAGGTGTTCCTTTGTCTCGCTTCCAAAGCGAATCGGTCTTTACGCACGAAGCCTCTTCGTGGCTTTCCATGGCCATGACAAAATCTCTTGTTAAAAGTGAAATCTGCCGGAAAATGGCTGATGTCCAGCTCTTGTGATAACCAGAGAATGAGCACACGACGGTCTCGTATCCACAGAGTCATCCGTTTAGAAATGGTCCGGCGGCTTGTGCCGCGTCGTCGCAGCTCGGAGCGCGGCACGCCGAGCGTCCTTAAAGGGGTCCTTAAAGCTGTAGTAACAGACCTTATTCTCTGTGAAGCCCGTAAAATTTTCACCGAAAGCCAGATAAATTTTTCAAATGGTTTCCAGTTGCCTGTCTCTAACAGCTTCTGAAAAAATTCTGATGGAAAAAAGTCCTTTTCATTCCGCCATTTCCAGACAATGAAAATCCGATGAGGGGGCGGGACCACTCCTTCCCAAGGCGTGCTCACAGGCGAATGACGTCACCAACAGGCATGGAAAAACTCACGCATGCGCACGAGGGTTCAAGCATGTCTGACGTAAAACATATGAATGAAATCCATATAGTTTTTGAAAAAAATAAAAAGGGCCGTTACTTTATTGACAGACCTCGTATATTCAGTGTTCCCCACATGGAAACAAACATAGAACAAATGAACAAATATCATAAAGGTGCGATAAACAAACCACAGCTAACCGAAAAGTTTGCTTCAATAACCATTAAACTCCTAATGCCTGGTTCACACGGCAACATAATTAGGCCGATATCGGACCCGATCTTCCCCTTCCGACAATCTTAAGGACTCCCCAGCTATCATGGTGATGCTAAAGATAATCTTATCAGATATTCCTGCCATGTGTGGTGTGTTAAGAGAGCTCTGGTCCGCTCGGAAGGACGTTCAGGGGCGCTCCAACTGCAAGTCGAGGATATTCAACATGTTGGATTGTCTTGGCCCGACATCACAGTGTGTGTGGTGTCTCATGAATATATTCTCTGGGTTTATAGATGTTGTTATTGTGTTTGTTTTATGTAAACGTGAGAATCACAGGCTGTCTCTCCGTTATTTTCAGTGGGAGCTGCTGTGAGCTACGCTCACTTCCTGATCATGTCGTTCTGGGGGAAAATGAAGTTTGCTCTTTAACGTCTTGATTATTATTCTTTACAACACTGTTTGTCCTCTTTGTTCCAGACTAATATATATGTCTGAAATTCGGTTTGCATTTATTAAATTCCACGCAGATTATACGTAGCAGACACGGATTATTTGTTATAATTGTTTTAGCAAGTTTTCAGGGTATCATGCAGCAGTCTCTTATTAACGTGACGAAAAGCATTAAAAAAATACATTTTTGTAGTATAATATTCATTTAAAATTGTCATCATGTGGATTCTCTATGTTGTTTGACTGCAGCTACTCTCTGGCGCGCAAGGGATTATGGGATATGTCAATAGGGCGAATAAACAGGAACTAACATGTATGCTTTTTGGTGTTTACACACGTTTTTCACCATTAAATTCACTCATTTTACCAGCATAAAAAATGTTAACGGACTGAAAGTTAGCAGAACTAAATTTAGTGGAAGCTAATTGGTCCACTGATGGTTTTCAAAGGTATCTGAAAAGCTAATCTGCTAACGAAAACTTTAACTTTGCTAATTTGCAGTTAGCAGATTAGCAGAACTGTGCCACCACTGCTCACCACTGTTTTGGTGAGTGTGAGCATGGCACCGGCAATGCCAGAATGCAGTGCATCATGACGCCGTTGCTCATCCTTTATTGTTTTGAAACTAAATGTGCTGGATGGACGTAAACACACAAACATGCACTGCCAGAGGGAGAATGATTCTCTATCCCTCAGCCTGGTTTATTGGCTGCCGAGGGTTAATATGTCAATATATTGAGCAACACATAGGATGTGATTTCGTCAATAAATATTTCAGACTGATAAGAGCGTTTTATCTCTTTCATGCCCGGAAAGCACCTCTTCTGGTAGATTTTGCAATTCGTGCACTTTGCTGGTTTGC
Organism: Thalassophryne amazonica; assembly: GCF_902500255.1. Taxonomy (NCBI): domain Eukaryota; kingdom Metazoa; phylum Chordata; class Actinopteri; order Batrachoidiformes; family Batrachoididae; genus Thalassophryne; species Thalassophryne amazonica. The sequence continues at coordinate 72,109,763 of NC_047114.1, forward strand.
TCATGTTGATGTGTGCTCGCAAATTCTTTCAAAATTCGATGAACACATTTCCAGGATAGGCTCCACATTACACATCGGTTGCATCATTTTGACTCTCATTAACGCAAAGGTGAGGTTGCACCCAAATAACAGGGAAAAGACTTTTGCTCGGCGGTGGAACATCACAGCTGCAGGTTCTACCAGCGCTCAAGTGTCGGTGTGTTCACCACAGAGGATGTGCACATGACAACATCCCATCCATGTACTTATGTGTAGTGTTATTTTGGCAACCACTTTGCTGTGCAGAGGTGGTTGTGGCAGCATTAATTTTAGTCCTTTGTGTTATTTTGAGTCTATATTTTGAATAATGATGATAATAATAATAATGTCAGCATACTGTGAAAGCTTAGATCAAGAGGTAACTGCTCGTGATAACACAAAGACTGGTGTTGTGGGTTAAGATGCTATATTTGCCCACCTGAGAAATCCTGTTCAGTGTGCCTGATTAAAAAAAAACTACAGCCTGCTGTCATTTTCATATGATGATTAAAATGGATGTGATGAAGAAAGACAGAGAGGGAGTGAGACAGCGTGCACTGTGACGCTTTGTGAGTAATTGATGTGACTCATTTAGTGTGTTGTTTGCACTGGAGAGGACAGAAAAGTGTGCTGTCCATAAGTGGTATTTGGATAATAAATCAATAATAAATAAATAATGTAATGCAGAATCATTTGCTCTTGTTTTGCACCATTTAGCAAATTTGATGACTGTTGAGAGAGAATGAGACCGACAGAGCGCGCGTTGACACCATGTGCATTGTTGAAGCAGCTCATTCCATATTTTCTGTTCGTTCTTGATCCAGTGAGACATCGGCATCAATTTGACCAGTTAACGCTCAGCCTCGGCTCGTGTGTCATACATCACACTGACAAAGTGAGGAACCTTGGGGTAATTTTTGATCCTCGTTGTCCTATGACCTCCACATTAGAAATATTACTAGGACTGCTTTCTTTCACCTGCGAAATATAGTGAAGATTCGTCCCATCCTGTCTATGGCTGATGCTGAGACCCTGATCCATGCATTTATTGCTTCTAGATTGGACTACTGCAATGTTCTATTTCTGGTTTACTGCAGTCTAGCATTAGGGGTCTCCAGTTGGTTCAAAATGCTGCAGCCAGGCTTTTGTCACATTAACATATTTAATGTAATTTCAAAAACACACGATTGGACTAGATTGGACTATTGTAATGCTCTATTCTCTGGCTTACCGCAGTCCAGGATCAGGGGGTCTTCAATTGGTTCAGAATGCTGCTGCCAGACTTTTGACACGGAACAGAAAGTTGACCACATTACGCCAATCTTGGCGTCCCTGCACTGGCTTCCTGTTTCTGCAAGATCGGATTTTAAAGTATTGATTTTAGTTTATAAAATTGTTCATGGACTTGCACCTCCCTATCTGGCTGACTTGATAAGCCCCTATGTACCAGCTCGGGCCCTGCGTTCTCAGGGTGCAGGACTTCTGTGTGTTCCCAGGGTGAATAAGAAGTCTGCCGTTTCACAGAGCTTTCTCCTATCGTGCCCCAGCTCTGTGGAACGATCTGCCGGCACACATTCGGCAGTCGGACACTGTGGAGACCTTTAAATCACGTTTAAAGACTCATTTATTTTCCCTGTTTTATTATTAGTGTTATGATGTGTTTTTAATCTTGTACTTTTTTACTGCTGTTTTTTTTTTCTTATGGTTGTTTTTATTGTGTTTTAAATTTTTAACTGTTTTTATGTTGTGAAGCGCCTTGAGATGATTTTGTCGTGAATTGGCGCTATATAAATTAATAAATTTGAATTTGAATTTCACCCAGTAAACGCGTACATAAAAAGTTGGCTCACTTTCGACAGGGCGTCCTCATCAAGCTGGTTGCTTTGGCTGCTGTTCATTGTCGTACTATCCATGATAAAATAATCGGAATATCCATATTGGGACCAACACACACTTCTCGCCTTTTCATGTTATCGTCTGTGGACAGTCCTTGGCTTGCGCATGCTATGACGTCATCACTTTATGCACAGTGGGCGGGTATTGGGATACCTGCCTGCTACTGCGGGCAGGTATGGACAGGTAGCGTAAATGTAGAGCTATGCTACCGGCCCAGCAAGGCCTCAGTAAGTGATAATAATATACAGTCTGAAATCTTACACTCTTAACCAGTCAGATTCACAGAAAAAATGTAATTAGATTAGATTGTTGTGTATATCACATGTAAAACTGTAGTCCACGATGATAATATCACTTGTGTTTTACAGAAAAATAAGTGTGAACATTTCAGCAGTGTAAATTGACACTTTCCATTGGCGTAACACAGTCAAAGCAACAGTAACTTGTCTGATTCAAGTGGAGTCAATAAATCCTTTTTTACAGTATAGCTGATTTCTTTTTATGGGCTTTATGAATACATTGATAATGATATCAATTTATCATTTAGACAAGCTTGAAAGCACTTTGGTAGTTAAGAAAGCACCACGATTGTGTGGTTGCATTTGTGTTGTCTGTGTGTGTGTGTGTGTGTGTGTGTGTGTGTGTGTGGTGTGTGTGTGGTGTGTGGTGTGTGTGTGTGTGTGTGTGGTGTTGTGTGTGTGTGTGTGTGTGTGTGTGTGTGTGTGTGGTGTGTTGTCATTTTTCTCCCCCACATGAACTGATTTCTTTTCTCTGACAGCTTATTGCACAGAACAGAAGAAACCAAAGGTCATCTTTATGATGGGTATGTACCGCATCCTCACACATTCATCATCAGTTTCTTCTTCTTCTTCTTCCTCCCTGTGTTGGAACTTAGCTCATTACAAAGTGCTGTTGTAACACACACACATACACGAGATGATAATGAGTACTTGCTGACTGCTCAGAGTGATGTTCAGGTGACCTCATTAGTAATGCAGAGCAAAACAGAACAACAGCAATCAGCTGATCAGATGTTTGCTGGAGGTTTTAGCAGGAGCTGAACTGAGCTTGGGGCTCTGAAGAAAATAACACTCAGTTGAGGATCATCACCGCAAAAACAGCCAGAGATGCTAGTTCTCCAGTTTTTGAGAAGACTAAAAACTTTTTCCTGTACAGGATTTGTTGGATTGTTTTAATAACACATTTTTTTTTTAATGAAGTCAGCTTTCATGACAGCTGAGTTCATCTTAAATATAAAACCAGAAACAATAAAAACAAATAATGTGCACCTCTGATGTGTACTGGGCAGGTCTGAAGCGAAGTGTGAAGTGACTAGGGATGAGGGATCATCACCTCTAATCTGAGACCATGGTCCTCTGTTGGAAAAAAAAGTGGATTGCCTCCTCTGGGTCAGGGGAGACTTTTATTCCCTAAGTGGATGAGTTCAAGTATCTCTGGGTCTTGTTCTCAAGTGGGCTTAAAATGACATGTGACATAAACAGACAGATTGGTTAATTACTGAAAGGACAAGGTTGTGAATACAAGCGGTGGAAGTGAGATCTAGGTTTACACTCGGGGACTAGTTGAGAAGATCACCTGCCCTGAGGAATTAGGGTTAGAGCTGCTGCTTCCTTGCATCAAAAGGAGCCAGGTGGTTTGGAATGGTCCCCTGTATTTGTCTCCTGTGATACTGAAACATAACAAAACATACAGCATATCCAGAAAGTATTCACAGCACTTCACTTTCCACATTTTGTTATGTTATGTTACTGCCTTAATCCAAAATGGAGTGAATTAATTTTTCCCCTTAAAATTCTACTCAACACCCCATAATGACAATATATATATATATATATATATATATATATATATATATATATATATATATATATATATATATATTTTTTTTTTTTTTTTTTCCATTTTATTTCATTTTAAACAAACACCAAACACAGTTGCTCAGACAGAACAAGTGCGACTTCAGCAATACAGTGTAAACAGAATGTACTATGTCCAATGACAAACCATCTAATAAACCATCTAATAATGACAGGATAAACCTTTCATGATAAGAGAGGCCAAGTCTGGACCAATAAATTTTAAGTATGGGATCCAGGTAGAATAAAAGGTATCTGAAGAACCACTGAGCATGCACAAAATATATTCACTTGGGATGCATTCTAAGATTAAATTGTGCCATGACCGCTTTGTGGGAGCAAAGTCCTTGATCCAGAAATGTAAAATGTTCTTTCTTGCAATAAGAGTCAAAAGACCGAATAGTGGATTACCCTTGGAATTTATATGTGGATATGAGAGACCGAGCAGAAAATACTTGGGATCCAAGGGTATGGCTATTTTAAAAATAGAGAATAAGTCCTTAGCAACATCAAACCAATAATTTTGTATCTTCAAACAAGACCACATACAATGAAAATAACACCAATTTCGGTCTTACATTTCCAACAAAGTGAAGAGAAGGATGAATCCATCCTATTTTTCAAAAGAGGTGTAACATGTATCAATGCAAGATTCTAAATAGAATTGCCTTGGTTCGATTACAGATGGAAATTCTCACAGCCTTTTTCCATATTTCACACCAGAGTTCAGGATCTATCAAAATGCCCATATCCCTTTCCCATGCCATTTTTACCAAAACTGAAGTAGAGGGAATAGTGGAAAGTATAGCTTGTAAAATACAGAGATAGATTTTTACCACCATGAAGAAGTATTGCATTCTCAACAGTAGACATCTCATTATTTAATAGTGTTGTGTCTCGAGTGATAAAATGTCTAACTTGCAAGTATCTGAAAAAATCTGATCTGTGTAGTCCAAATTTTAGCTGGGCTTGATTAAAAGACAATAAGCATTGATTCTCAAAAAGGTCACCTAGTTTTGTGATGCCTTTCTCAATCCAGAATTTGAAACCCAGATCCCTACAGCCTGGTAAAAATCAGGATTATCCAAAATTGGAGTGAGAGGAGAGGTACGCTCATGGCTACCCTCTATTTTGCGGACCATTTTCCAAGCTTTAACAGTATTTAATGAAATGGGATTAGTACATATATTTCTGATAGGACTGTTTATAAAAAGGAGATTCCAGAGAGGACAACTGCACTGAGAAGATTCAATATCAATCCATACTGAGGTGGGAATATTCTTAAACCAATGTGTAATTGCACGCAAGTGCACTGCTAACTGATAATGTCTAAAGTTAGGCATATCAAGACCCCCATCTGAACATGGTTTTTGGAGTTTAGACATTTTTAATCTAGGTTTTCTTTTACTCCAGATAAAAGAGCTCAGCCAACCTTCAAGCAATTTAATTACCTTTTTCGTTAATAATAGAGGTATCATCTGCATAGGGTAAAGTAACCTGGGTAAAATATACATTTTAATAAGGGAAATCCTGCCAAGCCAAGATAAGGGTAGAGGAGCCCACCTATCTAAATCTGCTTTTATGGCATCCAGGAGACATGGGTAATTAGCTTTATATAACAAATCAAATAATGGTGTTATAGTTATACCCAGGTAAACAAATCCAGACGGTGACCAGCGGAAAGGAAAATGACAAGACAGTTGTTGAACTGATGATAAAGATCCAAGAGGCATGGCTTCTGATATAGAAAAGTTAATTTTATAACCTGAAAACTCACTAAACAAAGCTATGGTGTCAATTAGATTCAAAATAGAAAGCTGAGGATTAGACATAAAAATCAGCACATCATCTGCGTAGAGTGAGATTTTGTGTTCCCTGTCACTCACAGAGATGCCTGAAATTAATTTATTCTGCCTGATTGGTTGTGCTAATGGCTCAATGGCCAGATTGAAAGCAGAGGACTTAAAAGATCGCCCTGCCTGTTTCCTCGGAAAAGAGGAAAACTATTAGATTTTAATGTGCGTCTCATATTATCACAAGAGTGACGTCCTTTAATAAAGCCAGTCTGATCTTCACAAACAACATCAGGAAGCACCTTTTCCAAACGTAATGCCAAAATTTTAGGAAGTAGTTTTAAATCTGAATTAAGTAAAGAAATGGGTGTATAGGAAGTACATTTTTCAGGGTCTTTACCCTTCTTAAGAATAAGAGAGATGTTTGCCTCTCTTAAAGAAGGAGGAAGGATACCTGTTATGAATGAATGGTCCAACATGGGGTCTATAATAGTATCAGCAAATGTTTTATAATAGTCATAACCATATCCATCTGGCCATGGGGCTTTCCCTGATGGCATAGATTTCAGTGCTGCAAGAGCCTCATCTCTTGTAATTGGGGCATTCAGACTCTGTTTCTGGGCCTCAGTAATCTGTGGAAGTGTAATATCCAAAAAAAAAAGAATGCATGAGATCTAACGCATTGTGAGGTTGCTCAGACAGATACAAATTTGAATAAAAGAAGCAAATTCTGCATTAATAGATTTTGTATCTAAATACCTAGACCCATCTAAACCACTGACAGAGACAATAATCTGAGCTGCTGATTGCTTTTTAACAAGACTTGCAAGGTACAACCCCTGGCAAAAATTATGGAATCACCGGCCTCAGAGGATGTTCATTCAGTTGTTTAATTTTGTAGAAAGAAAAGCAGATCACAGACATGACACAAAACTAAAGTCATTTCAAATGGCAACTTTCTGGCTTTAAGAAACACTATAAGTAATCAGGAAAAAAAATTGTGGCAGTCAGTAATGGTTACTTTTTTAAACCAAAAAAATATGGACTCACTCAATTCTGAGGAATAAATTATGGAATCACCCTGTAAATTTTCATCCCCAAAACTAAAACCTGCATCAAATCAGATCTGCTCATTAGTCTGCATCTAAAAAGGAGTGATCACACCTTGGAGAGCTGTTGCACCAAGTGGACTGACATGAATCATGGCTCCAACACGAGAGATGTCAATTGAAACAAAGGAGAGGATTATCAAACTCTTAAAAGAGGGTAAATCATCACGCAGTGTTGCAAAAGATGTTGGTTGTTCACAAGTCAGCTCTGTCTAAACTCTGGATCAATACAAACAACATGGGAAGGTTGTTAAAGGCAAACATACTGGTAGACCAAGGAAGACATCAAAGCGTCAAGACAGAAAACTTAAAGCAATATGTCTTAAAAATCGAAAATGCAGAACAAAACAAATGAGGAACGAATGGGAGGAAACTGGAGTCAACGTCTGTGACCAAACTGTAAGAAACCGCCTAAAGGAAATGGGATTTACATACAGAAAAGCTAAACGAAAGCCATCATTAACACCTAAACAGAAAAAAAACAAGGTTACAATGGGCTAAGGAAAAGCAATCGTGGACTGTGGATGACTGGATGAAAGTCATATTCAGTGATGAATCTCGAATCTGCATTGGGCAAGGTGATGATGCTGGAACTTTTGTTTGGTGCCGTTCCAATGAGATTTATAAAGATGACTGCCTGAAGAGAACATGTAAATTTCCACAGTCATTGATAATATGGGGCTGCATGTCAGGTAAAGGCACTGGGGAGATGGCTGTCATTACATCATCAATAAATGCACAAGTTTACGTTGATAGTTTGGACACTTTTCTTATCCCATCAATTGAAAGGATGTTTGGGGATGATGAAATCATTTTTCAAGATGATAATGCATCTTGCCATAGAGCAGAAACTGTGAAAACATTCCTTGCAAAAAGACACATAGGATCAATGTCATGGCCTGCAAATAGTCCGGATCTTAATCCAATTGAAAATCTTTGGTGGAAGTTGAAGAAAATGGTCCATGACAAGGCTCCATCCTGCAAAGCTGATCTGGCAACAGCAGTCAGAGAAAGTTGGAGCCAGATTGATGAAGAGTACTGTTTGTCACTCATTAAGTCCATGCCTCAGAGACTGCAAGCTGTTATAAAAGCCAGAGGTGGTGCAACAAAATACTAGTGATGTGTTGGAGCATTCTTTTGTTTTTCATGATTCCATAATTTTTTCCTCAGAATTGAGTGATTCCATATTTTTTTTTCCCTCTGCTTGGTCTAAAAAAGTAACCGTTACTGACTGACGCAATTTTTTTTTCCTGATTTCTTATAGTGTTTCTTAAAGCCAGAAAGTTGCCATTTGAAATGACTTTAGTTTTGTGTCATGTCTATGATCTGCTTTTTTTCTACAAAATTAAACAACTGAATGAACATCCTCCGAGGCCGGTGATTCCATAATTTTTGCCAGGGGTTGTATACGTGCATTAGCATGTGTTATATTCTGTAATAATACATAATATTAGCAATAGCATGTATAACAGCATAGTCTATAGATACTCAGGAAGCACTGTCATAAGATAAAACAGTACTTAAGAAACAGTTTATTACCTCCAGTTAGTATTCTGGGATGGTACACAGAGGCAGTGTGGTTTAGTGGGCTAATTTAAGTAGAGATGAAGGTTAATGAGAGATCCGGAACTGCGGAGTCTCCATTCACCACCTTTCACTTTGTTACCATGGAAACAGTCATTAAATCGGTCTATGCCCCGAGGAGTCACTTGCAGGAGCTGTTCCTCTGTCACGTAGCTGCATTTGGACAGTTTGTCACATAATCTCTTAAACCTCACTGCTGCATGCCCAGGTCCACGTCAGTATAATGATGATGTAATCTCTGTCTAACGTAGTCACGAGCACAGGTCATCATATCTGAGTTTTAACTTCACCCTGAGCAGCCAAAAGAAACTACTTGCATTGTGCAAAAAACAAACTGAAGCTGCTGTTATTATTAAGATAGTTGTGATTTTTTTACTAGGGATGGGTATCAAGAACCGGTTCTTTTCGAGAATCGTTAAGAAATTATTCGATCCACCAACATCGAGAGCAGCCGCTATTTTGACGGTGTTTAATCGTGAAAATGATCATTTCATTATGTGGTTGCAGGACCCTGCGGCGGGTTTGTAATCAACCACTTCTGCAGCGCGACTCTGCTTGAAGCTTGAACCAACGAAGCAGTGCTCAACCCGCTGCTTCATGGTTCTCTTCTTCACTGCTTTTCAGAAGC